>NW_006288615.1:510609-522861 GCF_000327345.1 Myotis davidii
GTGAACATATTAAGAACAGTATGCCATATATGCCAGGTCCCTGAAACATATGCTATGCAGATGTTTCTTCCCTGCAGCGACTGTGTCAAGCAGCAAGGATGGACCGGCTCCCAGCAAGGTTTCATCAAATTACTAGAGGCCTGGTGCACAAAATCCATGCACGGGTAGGGTCCCTAGGCCTGGCCTGCGATCAGGGCCAATCAGGTTCCCTGCCTCCCTGCCTCCCCGCCTCCCTGCATCCTCCTTCCCTTGCCACCCATGCACTGCCACCATGCGATCCCCCCCACTTCCCTGCTTCCCTGCCTCCTCCTTCCCTCACTCCCTCAACACCTGCCACCACTGCTGGTCACCTGCTATGTTCCATGCTGCAGCCTGGTGGTCAGTGCACATCATAGCAAGTAATTGAATCCCCAGTCTCCTGGTCAAACTCCTGAGGGGACACTTTACATATTAGCCTTTTATAAATACATATAAGCTATGGGTTTATTTGATATGTTGCTCAAGAGATCAAGTGACACAAAAAGGAGTCATCATTTGACACCTAGGTCATCCACTTGGACATCCCTTATTACTTCCCTGAAAAATTTTGATGGTAACATTGTATAAGGTAGTCATTATGACTAGTGGCTAATTCCTCTTAGTCACTGAAAGTTTGAGTTGCCTCATCTAGTAAGCCATATAGACTAGCATAAGTCTTAGCTAAGGTTGAGGGAAACTTAAAATGAGCAGTAGAAGAGAGAATGATTGGCATCACTGGATAGTTCTCTATGTTGCAACAATTGTGATTGTTTTTGGACTGCTAACCTGGGGAGGCTGTCTCTGCCCTCAGTCCAATGCCTCTCCTCATAAAGCGCAGTGTCCTCCTGACAGGATCAAGTCAACCTTTTGTGGAGTGAAGATAAGGTGTCAAGGTGAGATGGGAGGGCTGGGTGTGTTGCAGGACTGAGAGGGTAAAGAGATCCTTGGAGAGCTTGTAGGGAGGGTATATGAAATTGGGAGAGGGCAGGGAGAAGGAAGGCATGAGGAGTCGGAGAAACAAGAAAGAAAAATAGAACTGCTGACCAGTATCTGAAATATTGTTATGGCACCAAAAACAACCTTGGTTTTTCCCTGCTCTTAATTAGTATTGATGCTGTACCACTGGGCTGTTGAATATTGAAGCCACTCTTCACACTGAAGTGAGGTCTAGGCACTCTGGATTAATTTTGATGGATTGTTCCGTTTGCCTAACAAGTTTTGCCTAGGGCATCTAAAGTCAAATAGTTGTTACTCTCTAACACAGCGGTTCTCAACCTGTGGGTCGCAACCCGTCTGGGGGTTAAACGACCCTTTCACAGGGGTTGCCTAAAACCATCAGAAAACACATATATAATTACATATTGTTTTTGTGATTAATCACTATGCTTTAATTATGTTCAATTTGTTACAATGAAAATGCATCCTGCATATCAGATATTTGCATTACAATTCATAACAGTAGCAAAATTACAGTTATGAAGTAGCAACAAAAATAATTTTATGGTTGGGGGTCACCACAACATGAAAAACTGTAATAAAGGGTCCTGGCATTAGGTAGGTTGAGAACCACTGCTCTAACACATTATGCCCATAAAAATGTAAGCATTTCCCTTTCATTTTCTTCATATTGTTCTCCTATCACTGAATTATATAATTCAGCTAAATTAAGCAGTGCAAGCATTGAAATAAGCTGGTTAACTTAATTCCCTCAACCATGGTAATCAAGTCTCATTTGACTGGTCAACTCAGTAGACAAAAGCCAATGAGTTCCTGACATAGGATTTAACATCTTTGGGGATCTGTAGGGATCAGCAGGTCTTTTCTTCAGGAATGACACATCCATTTCTCTCCCCAGCCAACTTCTGGGAATATTAACTCCTAATTATAGCTCCATCCCTGCCTGGGAGTTGCCCTCAGCCATAATGAACTGCCTCAATCAGGGTTATAGACTTTGCCAAGGGGTGGCTTGCTGCTAATGACTTGCCTATGCAAAAACACAGAGGTCCAGCCATAGTTTCTTAATTTGGGGCAATACTTAAGGTCCGTCCTAGCTCCAGAACGCCCCATAGAATTGGAGGAAGCCTTAATTACAACAGCAATGCAGGTCAGCTTTCCCTCTGCCCAGTCCTGCCTTCCTCACATCCTTATAGGAATCATCCAAGAGCAGCACCCAACAATCCATCTGTGCACAGCTCTTGTCTCAGAATCTTGTTTCCAGGGAACCCAGTCTAAGGCAGGTGACAGGCTGACAATCATTGTTCTGTTACATGGCCACAAACTACACATGTAAAAGCTTGACTGTTTTTCATGAAAAAGCTGGGAGAGATGCAAAGCCATCTTTTGCTATGGTCGACGCACTCCTCCAAAGTCAGGCAGGCCATTTATCATAGTTCTCAGAAGAGAACAGAAAAGAACTTCTACTTGCACCAAAACATAACACAAGGGATATTAACAACGAGGAATTTCAAGTTGTTATTGCTGCAGTGCCTTTGTTTGTCAGCAAAGAAATGTGGAAAAGTAATAAATTGTTGGTGCAGCAACTGCAAATGCAGATTCCAACACCTACTGAAAACTTCTAACATAGAAATAGCAGAATATAAACTGCTATTTTAGATTTCAACCCATATGTTGGGCAAACTAAGGAAAAAGTTGTGAAGTAGTAAGTTTAATGTGTAGTTGAGATAAAAGACAAAAATTGGGAAGATGCTAAATTCAGCAATCCTTTGCTAGCTTTCCAGGACTCCTTCTTTTACTGACACATGTGTTGCTTTTGTTGTTCTTGTTACTGCCCTCATGAGGTTACTTCTAATTCTTAAATGTTTGCTTCCTGGATGAGCAGGTTACACAAAAAGGATGTCTCCCCCTGGCGCATAAATTGCAAGGTCTCAGGCAGGAAGTTACTAATTGTGGTGTGAAGGTTGCCAGATGATGTTGAGGAGTGATTTGCATATTGTTGTACTGATGAATTCCACCTTCTCTAAATCTTGTTGGTTTGTCTTCAGTAGACATCTGCTCATGATCTGACTTCTGTGCAACTGAACCAGGAGACCAGCTCCCAACCCTCCTGAGCCAGGTGAGCAGGTGAGATTCCAGATCTAGTTGCTTACTGGCAGTACAGTTCCAAGAACCTGAGATGTGCTAGCTACTTCACAAAGATGACCTCATTTGATCCTTATAATATCTCTTCTGAGATAAGACGTAAGAACCTAACTGTCATTAAGGAGTCTGAGATTATGGACTGGAATTCAATAGAGATATTCTGGTAAGTGTGGACTCAGAATATGAACCCAGCTCTGTTAGGCTACAGAGGTTGTTTTATTATTCAAAACATAAAATACAAGTTCCTCCCAAGTAAGTTTGGGCTTCTTTTTATGAGCAATGGAGAATGCTTGAAATTTTAGAGTAAAAAATGTAAAGCGATCAGTGGGATGTTGCAGGATTACTATTCTTCCTAAAGTAGACAGCTGGGTGGGGCTTGGCAGTGGTTGTGAAAATTACTGTAGTTGGTCACGTGTAAGGCAAATGGCTGGTTGTCAGGGTGCTGGCAGTGAAGAAGAGAGGACAGACGTGAGAGATAACTCAGTGACAATTAATGAGATTAACTGATTGCTAGTGAGCAAGGCAGGGGAGAGGGAGCAATGAGAATGGCATTGAGTCAAATGAAATGAGGAACATAAGGTTCTAAAACCTTTATTATTCTTTATGGATTTTGAATTCCAGGTAGGAATGATAGGGGCAGAAGTACAATGTTGGGGAATCAGTTAGAATTGTAATAAATCTTAATCATGCTCTGGTAACCATGGTTGCTTTGTTCTGATTAAAGAAGGCACTTTCTAATCTGGCTGGCAGTTACACACATGGGACCTGGGAGCTCACCTGGAGATGCAAGCCCATCCTCCCCATTTGGACTGCCTATTATCATGTTAAGATTGCATATTACTAAGCCCTTTGAAGACCCCAGCTCTTTTTGCATATCATTAGCCCTTTGAAGATCCTCAGCCCTCTGTTAACTACCCATTTGGCATACCCTTTGGCTACTTCCCTATGTAATCTTTTGTCCTTTTACCCAATATAAGCAGCTGGCTTATAGTGAGGTGGAGAGCAGAGTTTTGTGGATGACCTACTGCTCTCCCATATTGCTGGCAATATTGGAATAAACACTCATATATAATTCAACCCTGTCTCTGATTAATTGGCAGCATGGACCCATTGTTTGTCCAGTTAAGGGATGACTCCTAACCATTTGGGAACTCAGAGTGATAGTAAATACTACTGGATCCTTTTCATTTTGATTAAAGAGAGCAGAGTTTTGTGGATGAACTACTGCTCTCCTATATTGCTGGCAATATTGGAATAAACACTCATATATAATTCAACCCTGTCTCTGATTAATTGGCAGCATGGACCCATTGTTTGTCCAGTTAAGGGATGACTCCTAACCATTTGGGAACTCAGAGTGATAGTAAATACTACTGGATCCTTTTCATTTTGATTAAAAGAATTAACTTTAAAGTATAACATCCTATTGACAGTGCTCTGTTTGGTTAAATTTAATCACACAGGATATCTAAAGCCTGATATTGACCTGGTAAATAATTGAGCAGTCATGCACAGAATCAAATGGCACAGGTTTGAATGATATAACAATGTCGCCAGAGATCTCTGAAGTCTAATATGGCTGATGAGGAAAATAAGACATTTTTGGGGGCGGGGAGGGGAGGAGAAGGAGACCAGCAGCCTAACTCTGTACCTAGTTAATTAGTATCCCCAATGCACATTCCTGTTAGCCTATCTGCCCCTTCCTTAATTATCTGGTCTTACAAGACCTGTTTACCTAAATACTAACATTTTACAGAGGCCATAAACCATAAACAATACACAACCCCCAGAGGGGGTTATCAGCGCTGGTGCCAGGCCAGGCCTTTAGGTGTGGTATCACGGCCCCCATCCCAACACACAGGGCTTTTTGCAAGGCCCTAGAAAGGTCCGGAAGTCTGATCCATATATGGGGGACAAAGATATCAACGTGTATAAAGAGAAAGCTTCCTCTATATTGGTTTGCTCAGGATTTGGAGGACTGACCCCCTGAAACATCTGTAAATAAATGGGTTTTTCCTGTGTCTCCGGGGGCTCCTGTGTATTTTTTGGTCACCTGGTAAATTCTGTAACATGGCAACATGGAAATCTAGTACCTATAGTCCTAGAGACAAAATTTCATTGTGTTTTTTTTTCCTGACAGAGAATAAGGGCCTTAAATAAAATAAATAATTTTGAAATAAATATGTGATATGATATTTACTGTTCTTAGCTCAGCCTTCAAAAGCTACATCCACTATTTTGAAATTAAGATTTCCCATTTAAAACTTCACAATTCTATATTTCCTTAAAAAATGGAACGATATAGGCAACTTTTTTTTTTTAACTTAGCTGCACCTGAGTAAAGGGGTATCCTTTAGACAGGTATGAGCTCCTCTCTTCATCAGAATGCCCATCTCTTTCTGCCTTTAACATCTGCTTGCTTCATTTTTTTAAACATTACTAGTACATGCATGGTCCCTGTAGGTGTTTAAATATAAAATCCCGGATGTAGGATGAAGGTAAATTATCCTGGTTGCACGAAGATCTAGAAAAAAAGGAGTATTTAAGGTCTTGGCTAGTGAAATCCCTTTATTGTATGAATACACTGAAGTGAAATGTATGTGTCTGACAACTTGAGCAAACCGATTACTATAATTAAGGTCATTGCAATACAAATAAATAAGTAAAGGCTGCAATCACAGTTAGCAGGTCATTAGCACACAGGAAAAATGCAATTATGTTAACATTTACTGCCTCAATTATGAGGATCTGTAACTCTTGTCTGGCATGATGACTATGTGTTTGGCTTTAATTACAGATCACTCATGCTCAAATATTTTTAGTCACATGGTTTGCTTTCAGATGGCCAAAATTCAGGATTCATGGCCGTGTGCTGGACCTGGAGCTGCTTTGGGCCCGATTCTCTCTAAACCAGGCAGTTCCACAAAGGTGCTTACTGTTGACTAGAGAGTTGTCTTCTGTTGTGGGTAGCTCTGACCTAGAGTCACCTTAATGTGTTCAGGTAATGCTGGCTCCTCCTGTCCTCCTGTCTTCACACTTCTCCAGCCTAGGTTGTTTTTTTTGGTTGTTGTTTTTGTTTTTATTGAGATACAATTTTCATACTATAAAATTCACCCATTTAAAACATGTAATTTAATGGCTTAATGTATAGTCACAAACTTTTGCAACCATTGCCACTACTTAACCCCAGAATTTTCTATCACCCCAGAAAGACTCTCTTTACCCATTCATTAGCAGTTATACCCTTGATCCACTTTTTAATGGGGTTACGTGTCTTTTTATTATTGAGTTGTAAGCATCTTTATATATTCTAGATTCAACTTTATGAGTTATATGATTTACAAATGTTACACATGCCACAAATTCTGTTGGTTGTCTTTGATTTTCTTGTTGATAGTATTCATTGAAGCACAAGTGTTTTATATTTGTATAAAGCCTATTTTATCTATTTTTTTTTTCGGTTGTTGTGCTTTTGGTGTGTAACTACGCAAAGAAACCATTGCCTAATTCATGGTCACAGAGATTTATGCCTGTTTTTATATAGGTTGTTGATTCAGTTTGAGCTAATTTTTTAGTATGATGTGAGGTAAAGGTCCAATTGTATTATTTTGCTATGGTTATTCAAATGTCCTCACATTATTTGTTAAAAAGCCCACTTTCCTCACTGAGTGGTGTTAGCACCCTTGTTGAAAATCACTTGACCTTAGGTGTATGTGTTTATTTCTGGACCTTCAATTCTATTCCAAATCTATATGTCTATCTTTATGCCAGCACCACATTTTGGTGTGTATTTAGAGAATGATTGAAGGACATTTTCAACATTGAGTGAAGAAGGTCACAGATTTCTGTTTATAAAAGGTAGATCAAATAATCTGATTATGATGAAAATTGAACAAGAAAGTGAATTATAGAACAAAATCTTTTGAAGAACCTATATTAAATTCTATGTTGTCATAGCAACTATGGAACCAAGTATTGGTACAACCATATGAATCTTAGGCTAAGAATCCTATATTTAAGCTCACTTCTTTGCTGAAAATACGTGACTATTAAATACAGCTGGCCAAATTAAGATGATAACCCCAAATTATTAGGATGGTAACATCAATTCACTTGAAATGATAGTTTCTTTAAGGGATGAATGAATGTCACATAATTACTATACCATTTTGTATTCCTAACAGCAATGTATGAGAATTCCAGTTGTTCCAGATCTTTATCTGAACTTCATATTGTAATTTTTTTCGTCTTTCTTTTGGGTATCTGTTGGTATCCCATTGTAATTTTGTTTTGCATTTTCCTAATGACTAATAAAATTCAACACATTTTCATGTACTTATTTGTCACCCATATATATTCTATAATGAAGTGTCTAATAAAATATTTTCACATTTTAATTGAATTTTTTCTTATTGTTGAATTTTGAGCTCTTTACATATTCTGAATTTACATACTTTTTAAGATATGCAGTTTGAAAATATTTTCCCTAAGTTTGCAGCTTGTCATTAATTCTCTTAACAATGGCATGCAGATCAGAAGTTTCTGAGTATCACAAAATTCAATTTATCATTTTTTAAAATGGGTGATGCTTTTGTTGTTGCATCAGAGAACATTTCCTAAGCCACAGTTACAGAGGTTTTTCTCTCCATCATATTGTAGGACTTCACTCTATTTATGAGTCTCACTCCTTTCCTGAAACAACCCTATGCTGAGTCTCAGCTCTTCATAAACCTTTCATTATTTTTTGTCTCCGGTGATCACTTACCCTGACACAGTGCTCTCTCTAGGAAGAAAACTTGTAGTGCATATTATGTGGTTACTCATAAAAATGCACTATTTCTGCATTTTTACTCACCTAGACAAAAAACTCCCAATATTTTAGTTTAAAACTTCATTAGCATATGAAGTGTGTTTACTTTTATTCATCAATTATCTGTTATGGTAATCTTTACTTTTTTTTTTTGAATTGTAACAACAGGATACTATAATTATGTTTACTATAAAATTTTACTTGAGTCTCTTTCTTGCAGTGGAAGTGTGGTTCATTGAGTTGTTACTTAAAATAGAACAGTTATTTGAGACTTCCAAGGTACTAAATTGGATTTTATTTAGCAGTGTTTTATGCTACATTAATTTTGCTTATTTTCTAAAAAGTGATTTTTCCAATAATTTATTCTTGGTCCTTGTGTTAGTGGGGTGCTGTAACAAAATACCATAGATTGGGTGGCTTAAACAACAAACATTTTCACCATCCTGGGGTCTGGGAGTACCAGATCAGGGTGCTATGCAGTTGGGTTCTGGTGAGAGCTGGCTTCCTGGCTTGTAGACAGACATCTTCCTCAGATGGCCAAGAGAGGGAGCTCTAGTCTCTCTCTCTTATGAAAACACCATCTCATCATCGAGGCTCCACCCCCATGACCTCATCTAAACTTGATTACCTCCCAAGGGCCCCACCTCCCAGTACCCTCATATTGGGAGATAAGGGTTTTAACATATGAATTTTGGGAGGATACAAACATATAGTCCATAAGAGTTCCTAACTCCTTGGGACAAATACAATGTCTAGGAAATGCAGTGGCAGGTGAGATACAAATATTCTCAAGAGCACACTCAAAATAACATAACCTGTAAAACAAATTTCTGTTATTTAGATCGACTTAACTGCTCAGAATACTGATCAAATATCAAAAGAAAGTTTACTTCTGATAAAGTGTACAATTTACATATTTTTCTTCTTAGAGAATATTGAAGCAATGTAGATTAAGATGTTAATCAGAAGAATAAAAATTCTTGAATAGAGAGGTGGGTTTATTGAAACAACTTTTTATATAGGTAAGTTTCAAACTTTACAGAGAAAAGTGACTTATAGGAGATATATATATATATATATATCCATTACATCATTAAATTTGAGAAAAACAGTATGTCAGATTTTTTTTAAAAATTGTTCTTCATAATAAATTATATTTTGAAGTTAGTTTGTTATTTATCATGTTGAGCATGACAATATACAACTTGAATAGAAAACAATTGGAATGGAATGTTTACAGGAAGATGTTTTAAAAATTCATGATAATTTCATTTGTAAATGTAGCATATTCAACAGTCTAAG
The DNA here is from genome assembly GCF_000327345.1 of Myotis davidii. Lineage (NCBI taxonomy): Eukaryota > Metazoa > Chordata > Mammalia > Chiroptera > Vespertilionidae > Myotis > Myotis davidii. Next base: position 519,839 of record NW_006288615.1, read on the forward strand.
TAAGACACTCATTAAGCAAATGATGATTAAAATATTGCATAGGAATACTTTACTTTTCTGTGGTTTTGTGTGTATGTTTTAAATAAATAACATTACATTCACTTTGTTTTATTCTTCATGTTTTCCTCAAAGCAATTTAAATATAAAAATAAAACATTACAGATACATTTGAAGCTTTTTTGATCCCTTTCCAACACTCACCGCCTTCTTCTTCAGCATATGCCACGGCTTTGATTTGATATTTATCATTCAAATTTTAAAAAATAGTTATTACATAAAACATTGATTTCTTTGCATTTAAAATCTTTAAATGGTGTTATTGAATATGTATTATTGTACATCTAGCTTTTCACTCTGCATTTTATTTTCAAGATATCAACACTATGCATACGTCCCTATATGTCTAGTTTATTCATGTTAATTCTACATAATATTCCGTTTTATGAATATGTTTCATTTTATTCATTCACCTGCTCAAGCATAGTAAGGTTGTTTCCAAAATGTTAGTGTTGTGACAATGCTGCAGTGAGTGTACTTTGCACATGGATGAGAGAATCTTGGGATATTACATAGAAATGGCTTTTGGTCTCATGTTGGCAGAATTAATTGTTCTCTTCCATATCTGTGGCTTCTGCTAATTTCCTTTTCGTTGCCAGTTGAGTTCTGAACAAAGCAATACATATGAGGAAGTAATATAAGCCACTATCACGGGGACTTTTTAAAGGACTTGTGAGTCATTTTCTTGTATTATTTTTGCTTATTGAATAGCTAATGCAGATAATTAAGTGGAGGACTTCAAAGAAATCTAAAATATGAGGCAAGAGGATGATGACGCTTGAGTTATAATGAAGGCAGCTGGCTAGACACACGTTCAATCTGTGAATAAAATTAAAATAAACTTTAGCATTTATAATATAGTATATAGACTAGAGGCCTGGTGCACGGATTGGTTTACCAGTGGGGTCCCTTGGCCTGGCCTGTGGGGATCAGACTGAAACCAGCTCTCTGACATCCCCCAAGGGGTCCCGGATTGCAAGAGGGCCCAGGTCAGGCAGAGGCACCCCACGGATACAAGATTGTGGCCAGGGAGGGACTGCAGGAGGGTTCTTGTGTCTGGCCCAGGGGTGGGCAAACTTTTTGACTCGAGGGCCACAATGGGTTCTTAAACTGGACCGGAGGGCCGGAACAAAAGCATGGATGGAGTGTTTGTGTGAACTAATATAAATTCAAAGTAAACATCATTACATAAAAGGGTACGGTCTTTTTTTTTTAGTATTATTCATTTCAAACGGGCTGGATCCGGCCCGCGGGCCGTAGTTTGCCCACGGCTGGTCTGGCCTGTCTCACCCAGTCCCAATTGGGGCTGATTAGGGCTGATTGGAGCCATCTTGCCCAGTCCTGATCTGGGCTAATTGGGGCTGGCCAGCAGGGGAGGGACCACAAGAGGTTGGCTGGCCAGAGAGGGACCACAGGAGGGCTCTAAGGAGTGTCCAGCCCATCTCACCCAGTCTCAATTGCCTGGACCCCAGCAGCAAGCTAACCTACTGGTTGCAGCATCTGCTTCCTGGTGGTCAGTGCGCATCATAGCGACTGGTTGAATGGTGGAACACTTAGCATATTAGGCTTTTATTATATAGGCTATATCATATATATAATATATATCTGTTTGTATATCAACATCTAGCGCTATTTACCCTAGTGCAATTCTTTAACATAATGTCTTATATAATGAAAGCCTAATATGCTAAGTGTCTAACTGTTCGTTCAAATGTTTGACCAGTCACTATGATGTTCACTGACCACCAGGGGGCAGATGCTCTGACTGGAAGATTAGCTTGCTGCTGGGGTCCGGCTGATCAGAACCGGGCAAGACAGACTGGACACACCCTGAAGCCCTCCCGTGGTCCCTCCCCAGCTGCCAGTCCCAATTGGGGACTGGGCAAGACAGGCCAGACATGCCCTGGAGCCCTCCTGAGAGGCACCCCACGGATACAAGATTGTGGCCAGGGAGGGACTGCAGGAGGGTTCTTGTGTCTGGCCCAGGGGAAGTGCATAGGTGGGGTCCCTCGGCCTGGCCTGTGCCCTTTCTCAATCTGGGACTACTCGGGGGTGTCCGCAGGCCAAGCTGAGGGACCCCACCAGTACATGAATCTGTGTATCAGGCCTCTAGTTTCTTAATAAGGTTAGTGTTCATTGGATATTTATTACATTACAGGCACTGATCTAGAGTAAGTATATATACTAGAGGCCAGGTGCGCAAATTTGTGCATGGGTGGGGTCCCTTGGCCTGGCTGGTGATCAGGGTAGAGCAGCCTGATAGGGGACTGCAGGAAGTTGGCCGGCCGGCCCAGATCGGGGCCATTGGTGCTGGCCTGTTGGGAGGAGGAACTGCAGGAGGTTGGCTGGCCAGGGCAGAGGGACCATGGGAGGTTGGCCAGCTGGGTGGAGGGACTGCAGAAGGTTGGCCAGCTGTGGGAAGTTGGCTGTGGCAGCACCTGTATTAAGCATTTTGCCTCCTGATGACCAGTCAGCCAGTTGTTTGGTCAACTGGTCTTAACGGTGGCTTAGGCATATATATTTACTTTCCCATAATATAGATGAATAAACTGAGGCACAGAAAAACAAGCAACTTACTCCAGATCACAGCTGGGTTGAATCCAGGTGGCCTGGGCCCAGTGCATGTGCTTATAACCACTATGATAGTTTGCATCTCATTTCTTATTCTCCTCTACTACTGCAAAGTGAACTTTTCCTCTTTATCCTCAAGTTCTTCTCAGACATCATATATATAATATATATCTGTTTGTATATCAACATCTAGCGCTATTTACCCTAGTGCAATTCTTTAACATAATGTCTTATATAATGAAAGCCTAATATGCTAAGTGTCTAACTGTTCGTTCAAATGTTTGACCAGTCACTATGATGTTCACTGACCACCAGGGGGCAGATGCTCTGACTGGAAGATTAGCTTGCTGCTGGGGTCCGGCTGATCAGAACCGGGCAAGACAGACTGGACACAC
>NW_006288615.1:523429-532108 GCF_000327345.1 Myotis davidii
GAGGCACAGAAAAACAAGCAACTTACTCCAGATCACAGCTGGGTTGAATCCAGGTGGCCTGGGCCCAGTGCATGTGCTTATAACCACTATGATAGTTTGCATCTCATTTCTTATTCTCCTCTACTACTGCAAAGTGAACTTTTCCTCTTTATCCTCAAGTTCTTCTCAGACATTCCTCATTTAATAAATTTTTCTTCTCACTCAGATCTGTTTCTACTTTATCTTAGGAAGTAGATGACTACCCAATAACTGTCAAATCCGACCTAATCTTCAAAGTCCAACTCAATGCCTAGCTTTCCCTCAAGAGTGACCTTGACTGTTGACTTCTAGGGATGTCTTTATTCTACATAGTCCAAGAGTACTTATTCTCTGCTTTTCTACTAAGCACAAGTCTGAAACCATATCCCGAATTAAATAATTGTGTTCCTATGTATTCTGTTCCTAAGCTTTGTTGTCATATTCCAACCATAAAGTTGAACACATTGTCTCCTAAAAGGAACTAACTCAACAAATACATAGAGGTTAGTTGATGGATTGATCTATCACTATTTCTATTCCCCTTTATTTTGTTTTATTTTAATTTTTTTATTGTTGGGATTCCTTTCTTTATGGGATGTTGGAGTTAGGAAGCCCTTGGTTCATTGCTGGCTGTTGGCCAGCGTCCACTCTTCGTTACCTGCCACATAGTCCCTCTAATGGTGAGCTCACAGCATGGCAGCTTGTTTCACACAGCAAGCAAGGACTGTACCATGGTGGAGACATTGCCCTACAAGACATTTTGATTGCAGAGCCCATAATCTTAATCACCACTCCCTACGTTTCAGCGTTAGTATATAAACTATCTAAAAGGGCTCTTAAGATAGTTCCTCTCTCAAAACATTGTACTGAAGATTAAATGAGATGATATGTGTTAAATGAATATAGTAATATCTGATATATAGTTGACACCTAATTAGTGTGAGATATTTATTTTCTTGAAAAACCAGCATGCATTATCCAAAAATATTTTGGGGAGATGAGAAATGTCAGGACTACCTTCAAACATGATATCAAAATGTTTTCTGAGTCAGGACGAAATCAAATGCCAATGCTAAATTCCCTGACTATATTAAAGTTCTTCCATGAGGTTTTATTAAGGATGACATTTATGGAAACTGGCAAATAGCACATTTAGCATACTCAGTTCTTGACCATGCTAGATAGCTATGGGTTTAATTTCAGCCTTATATTTATTTTGCCACTTTTAAAATATTTTCAACTTTTACTTCATTATCACTGAGTTGTTTTATATCACCACCAAGAAGTGTATTACATGTTCACTATTTAAAACTCTGAGTTTAAAATTTAACTGTGATCACACTCTGCAGGACATCACATCATGCAGTTACTAGAGTGGTATTTATTCATAGACCAGAATTCATGTGCATTACAGTATATTGTAAATGACTTTCTGGGTTTTTCAAGGAGAAACCTAAATTCTACATAATAAAACATTGAATTTGTTTTAAACTGGAAAGGAGAGTTTCTATAGGAGCCATTAGCTTGGGTCATGTAACCATAATTGTAAAAGTCTAAGCATGAGCAATACTACCGCTTTTATCAAGAAAAGAGTGGGAGAATTATACCAATTTTATTGCACAGGAATCCAGATTTTATATATTTTTCTTAGCTGTCATGTTTCCATAGAAACGGTGACTGAAAAAAAATGTTAATTTTGCTTCACTGTGTCAGTCTTCACATTGCATATACACGTGTGTATAAATGTGTGTTTACATGTTTGATGAACATGTATAGGAATGTATTTATGTATGTATGTATCAACATACATATTATATATGTATGAGTGTGTATAGATGCATGTATGCATCAACATACATAGATATAAATGTTTTTATGAAAATAGTGTCAATTTATTGTTTTATTATCAATAATAATATTAAATTATTATTGATAATAAACACAATGAAACTTAAATCCTATATGGACAGGTGAGTTGTGAAAGCTCCAGGGAAAAAGGTCACCTTTACTTAAAGTTATGTTGCCCATTTATCTTTCATTAAACTGATCAAAATAGATAAGCATTGCATAACTTTCTAGGTAATAGTTTTGGATTTAACTACATGTAAAAATAATATGAAATGTTCTACCAATGCTTTTTATACCTTATTTTCTTTCAACATCATTTCTTGAATAGAAGGTACATAATTTAAACTTTTCATTATTAAAATATTTTAAGTCATAATTTGGCATATTTAAAAGCACTTGATATTTTAAACCCGGAGACCTCTAAAAGAATATGGTGACTATTGTCAGTTCCTGAACAGGAAATTTTGTTCCTTAAATGTGGCACATAATGTAAAAGCAGTATTGTATTTCTTTGGATTTTTTTAAATGCTGGGTTTTGATGGAACAGGACTATATACTTTCTACTAATTTTCTTAGTATATAATTTAAGGTGAGGGTGTCACACCCTCTGTGGAATAATGCACTTAACATAATTTAGTAACATGGAAAGTTTGTAGCAATAGTTTGGGCTTATGTGAAAAGTCAAGTCGAGGGTGGGGGTGGGAGGGGGGTCCAAGCTGAATGTCTTAGGTCCTCCACGTTATTTCTCTTAAGCACTAACCTGTAGGATAGGAGAGCAATATACTGGTAAATTAGAGGTCCTTTCCCAGCAGATGTGGGATTGTGATAAAATAGCTTTCCCCTTTATGGGACTATTTAGATTCTCATATCCCTAGAGTTGTTGGAAGCTAATTAATGACATTCATATTATAAGCTGTTACTACTTACTGGGCACTTGCTATGTGCCAGGCACCATGCTACATACTTCCCATTTGTTATTTCATGAAAAATTATAACTCTACATGGCAAGTACTGATATTTTTTCTGATTTCACAGATGGTCCAGAAATCAAATCTGAAAGGCCTCACCCCAGAGCTTGTCTCTGTTTTTAAAAATTAAATTTATTAGGGTATCATTGGTTAAAAAATATTAAGAAATTATATAAGTTTCAAGTGTACAATTCTATGTCTCTTAACCAATGTTGATATAAATTGCTTTGTTAACTCATAGTATTTCTACTCATTTAGGCAATTGATTATCTTTAGTTGATCAATACAAACCGTGGAAAGAATCAGGTTCTTTTGACCAACTTACTAAATCCTCTACTTAATATCATTTATTTTGTATATAATATTCCACGCATATTCACAATTATTAATTTAATTACTGCAGTAAATTATGAGCATTTATTTTGTGTAGAGAGTATTCAGAGACACACTTTTAAGCCTTTAAATCTTCTCTTTGAAATTTTACTTTATTGTCTGCAAATGAATGGCTTAAATTTGCTGTGGAAAATAATACAGGTACATTTTATTATTCTCCAATAAAGTTTTACTATTTCTCCAAAGGCTCTTGTATGTCTTTTGTCAGACTTTTCCTTAGGGACTTTTTAAAACGATATAAACTTTGCTTTAAAAAATTATATTTTATTCTTGCGCTTTGATGCTTAATTCAGTGTGTATGCTAAGCTCCCTCTTTGCTGTTCAGTGTGGACTATCTTACTGTATGATTACAGAAATGAGCTCATACTGGTACCTCCAAAACCAACCCAGCACCACAGGGATTATTCTTACATTCCACTTCAGCTTACTTCAACTTCTTTATCAAGCCAGCTTTCATTATCGACAATATACTGACTTGTTCAATCTTAGTATAAATGTAAACATGTTTCAGAATCAACTCATACTATGTTAGACACATTTACCAACTAGACTACAGTGTGTACTTTTTTATCTTTAACATTCCAATGTGTAGTCAAACACTGTTTTTCAAAGTTACTTAGGTAAGCTTCTTTCTTTACAAAATTAGTCATGCCACTCATTTGTAATACAGTTAGACTCAGTTGTCACAGGATACACTTTATCTTGGGTTCTCTTTATAACTTGGTTGACTTTTAAAAATTTTCATAGAGTAAAAGGCATTCTTTGGGGAGTACAGTTCTATGAGTTTTAAAAAATGCTTCATATTGTGAATCACCAGAACAGCCTCATGCAAAACAGTTCCATCACCTAAAAAATGTGTTCCTGTTGTCCCTTTGCAATCAACCTTTTCCTGCAATGCCAACTAGGTTAGGGTTAGAATGTGTGTCATTGAACATAGTAGTTTTTTTAAATTTCAAATTTAAACTTTTTATAGCTACTATGTAGAAATATGGTTTATTTGTATATTTGCCTTGTATTCTATAATACTGTTAAACTCTCTCATTAATTTTAGGAGACTAGATTCTTTAGGACTTTCAATGTAGAGGATTCTATTGTCCACACATAGAAGCAGTACTATATCTTCTTTTATAACCTACTAGGGGCACAGTGCATGAACTCATGCACCTTGAAAGGAACTGTGGGCCGTGAGGCTGCGGTGGGCACAGGGGCAGGTCTGGGCCCATCCTCTGTGCCCCCACCCTGCCCCTTCCTCCATGGCCCCCAGTGCCCTGTCTGCCAGCAGGCCAGCTCCTGCTGCCGCTGCTCCCACGTGCTGACGGTGCCAACCCCACTCGTACCCACTGATGGAATGGTGCCGTCAGCAGGTGGGAGCAGAGGCTGCTGCCCTGATCGCCCCTCAGGAGCAGGGGGAGGTGGAGAAGCCCTTAGGGGACATCAGGGGTGGCAGCCACCACTCACTTGCTCCACCATCCTGCTGCAGCCAACGCCTGCCATGGTCCTCACATGCCCCCTGGTGGTCAGCACACGTCATAGCGACTGGTTTTTCGGTTGTCCTGGTTGTTCCACCATTCAGTCTATTTGCATATTAGCCTTTTATTGTATAGGATAGACTTTTAAATTTTTTCTCTTGTTTTGTCGCACTGGTTAGGGATTCCAGTGTGATATCAAAAATAAATGCTAAGAGTTTTTTCCATGTGTCCATATTTCTGGATTTATTTTGTCCATCAGTTTATTTTGTTCATTAGATTCCACATATGAGTGAGCTCATGTGATACATATATTTCTCTGACTGTCCTATTTCGCTTAGTATGTTGTCTCAAAGGGTAAGAGGTCCTTCTCTTTTACTGCTGAATAGTATTCCATGGTGTAAATGTACCAGAGCTTTTTTATCCACTCATCTACTGATGTGAACTTGGACTGTTTCCAGATCTTAGCTACTATAAATTGTGCTGTTGTGAAAATAGAAGCATGGAACAGACTGTCAAATCTCAGAGGCAAGGCAGGAGTGGGTGGGTGGAAAGAGATCAACCAAAAAGCTTGTATGCATACTAGTATATGCATAACCCATGGACACAGATAATAGGGTGGTGAAGACATGGGCTGGGGGCAGGAGTGGGTTAGAAATGGTTAATGAGGGAAGAGAGCAAACATCCTGTTTCTTTCCTGGTCTTAAAGAAAAAGTATTTCAATTATACATGCCCTTGATTGGATTTGGGTGTGTTTGAAGCTCAATCTTTATTCCAAACATCTCTAGTAATTGCTTTCATCATTTAAGTATTTACTGGTACAAGTATATTACTTGAAGGTTTAGTAATCTAACTTTCTTTGAGCAGTGTAAAACTCATGTAAACCTGATCTTTTCCAGGTTTTCACATTCTGGTATTTAATTTACTTGTTTATGAGACTACCTTGGGAAAGTAACACTATAAAAATAAAGGTAGACACCTGAAATAATCTCAATGTTCAAAATTTTTAATAGAAAATAAAAGTAGTAAAGGTACAGTCCAGTTGGTAGAAACAAAATGTTTGGCTCTTGGGGATTGAATTTAAATTTTTTGTTTCAAGAAAAAATACCTGATGAATCAACTTAATTTCAAGTAACTGGAATTTCAGTGTGTGATTTGGAGAAAATAATGCATCTGAATACATAATTGTTCAGTAAGTAATGATATATGCAGAGAAAGTCTATTTCATTGAAAAAAATGACAGTATAGTCAAAATTTCCAAAAATAAAATTTTTCATGATTATGATATTTTGAATGATAGATAATATGATCAATAAATTACTTTGTATTTTGATACATGCCAACTGAATATTTTGTGAGTCACTATGCAATTCCCTTTTCATTAAGAGTGTCTATGTAACACCCAAATGATAATTTAGGTAGTCCAGACACAGAATTAAGGTTTTGAACCTATGAGGATCATGTCCACTAAATTATGGATTCAATTTTCTATTCCAGTTTATTTAAAATGATGGATACCAAAACATCAATACCAACAGTTTATAAATAATTAGTAATAAGGGCACAGAAAAATATTATGACAAATCCTTTTTAAAAAACAGTGAAAATTTGATTTTTCATTATTTTTATTTTTTCTACCTCTACATTTTTAGAAAAAACAACAACCTTAATACACAGAAATTTATGACTTTGCATTGGCAGATGTTAGAACCAGAGTTTTTATTATTAAATCTGGTTTGGATAAAAAAGTTGTGGTACATTTACACCATGGAATATTATTCAGATGTTTAAAAAAAAGGCTGTCTTACCCTTTGAGACAACACGGAGGAACCTGGAGAGTATTAAGCTAAGTGAAATAAGCCAGTCAGAGAAAAATAAGTATCACATGATCTCACTCATAGGTGGAATCTAATGCACAAAATAAACTGATGAACAAAATAGATCCAGAGACATAGAAGCATGGAACAGACTGATGAATCTCAGAGGGAAGGTGGGGGTGGGATGTGGGAAAGAGAGATTAACCAGGGAATTTATATGCATATATGCATAGCACGTGGACACAGATAATAGTGTGATGAAGGCCTGGAAAGGGTGGGTGTGGGGTGGAGGAGGGTCAATAGGGAAAAAAAGGGGCACATCTGTAATACTTTCAACAATAAAAATAAATTAAAAAATAAATATATATGGTTTCGAATACTCTAATCTAAACCATTTGTTTAAACATACTGAGTAGAATATGTGACTGATAAAAGTCATTTCAGATTCAACTTTCTTAAGATTTATTAACAGTAAGTAATTTCTGAAATATACTTTGATTATGAATAAAGATTATAGCTCATATTATGGTGTGTCTTTCTATAATTGCACTTTATATTTATACTTCATATATTTTTGTTCCAAATTCTGCATTTTAGAATGCTGCAGAGAAGATTGCTTTATCTATATTCAAATTATTAATTGATTTATTAACATGGCTTTCCTGGAATTATTTATGTGTTATTGCACATTGCTTGAAGCAGTATAGTCAATGATTGTTATTCAATAGGAATTATTTGCTATCACGTTAAACAGGGTTATTACAGAATTCCACATAAATCTTCCTGTTGCTTGAAGTTTACAATTTTTTTAATAACACAGTGGCAAGTGTAATAAAATACCCTCACAAATTTCTTGGTGGTGAAGAATGATAAATCATTATTACTTGAAACAAAGGATGATAATGCAGTATAGATGCAATCTTCTCTTCAATGCCTCCTATGGCAACACAGTTCAGTGTGATGGAAAATATTATAACTAAATCACAAATCGGTTAAATTTCATGACCATTATTTCTTTTATAAAATGCTATCATCTTTAAAAAGTGAACATTTGAGCACTTTCTTTCTTGGCCTAAAATAATATTTAGTCATTGGTATTTTTTAATCCTAAAACACATAAAAATCACACTCAACAGGGGGAAAAAATAGGAATACCTTACTTTTTTTTTTTGGTCATTTTAGGAGTTATTGATAGTGCTTTACCCCCCAAAAAGCCAAAAAATAAAATAATCATAGCAAAAATTGTAGCTAGTTGAAGACTAACAATAATAAATCAAGGGCTTAATGCACAAAGATGATAAAAATTGTGGTCCTTTTTTACTTTTGAAATAAACTACAAGCAATGTTAATTTGAGGGAGTGAATTTTTTTAAGGTTAAAACCATTCATTGCCATTTTAATAGATTATTCAAATATTGAGTAATTGCAGCTTTATTTCCCTTAGGCACTGGAAATGTCCTTCACTAGAAATAACAAATGGGCTCTCTACAGCTAATAAAAACCCAGGGCAACAGGGCACAAAAATCCAATTTTAAAAGGCTGCTGCTATTGCTATAAACAAGGAGTTTATGCCATAGGACCTCCTCTCCAAGCACTGGACTGCATGTTGTGGGTAGCCAATTTCCAAATTCTTTCTGCACAATTAACTTTTCCCTGGACTCTTTTTTTCCCCTTTATTGATTAAGGTATCACATATATGTGTCAGTATCCCCCCATTGCCCCCCCTCCTCACTCATGCCCTCACCCCCTGGTGTCTGTGTCCATTGATTATGTTTATATGCACGCATACAAGTCCTTTGGTTGATCTCTTCCCCTTACCCCACCCTCCCCTATCTTCTCTCTGAGGTTTGATGGCCTGATTAATGCTTCTCTGTCTCTGGATCTGTCCCCAGTAAAGTAAAAACACCAATTAGAAAGGATATATGCAACCCTATGTTCATAGCAGCACAATTTCCCTGGACTCCTAAATACTTGTCAGCCAAATTCCCAGATTCTTGCTTACCATTAAATTATTAATTAAAACCGTTCTTTTTGCCACTTCTTATAAGATATGGTGGTTAAAAGACAGGTCTAGAGCCAGGATGCCTGGAATTAATCCTTAGTCCAGCCGCTTACTTGAGCAGGCGGTCAACCTCTGTGCCTCAGTTTCCACATTTCTCTGTTAATCATT
>NW_006288615.1:532261-543814 GCF_000327345.1 Myotis davidii
AATGTGGTTTCTCTTAAGTTCTTCCATTTAAGATTTATTTATTGATGTATTCTCTTATTCCATATGCATTTTGTGAGCACCTATTATGTATCAGGCACTGTGCAGAGAGTTGTGTATATTCCTATTAGTTGAGAAATAAGCTCTCTTGATACCATAGAGCTTACAATTTAGGAGGGGAGAGGACATTTCACAAAATTCTTACATAGTCCTATATAATAAAAGCTTAATATGCAAAGTGTCTGGTAGTCCAGTCGTCTGTTCAACCAATCAAAGCATAACATGCTAATGATATGTTAAGGCTGCTCAACTGCTTGCTATGACATACACTGACCACCAGGGGGCAGATTCTCCGACCTGCACATTAGTTTGCTGCTGGGGTTTGACCAATTGGGACTGAGCAAGACAGGCTGGACAAGCCCTGGAGCCCTCTTGCCGCTGGCCAACTTCCCACGTCCCTCCCCAGCCCCAATCATGCACCAGTGGGGTCCCTCAGCCTGGCCTGTGCCCTCTCATAATCTGGGACCCCTCAGGGGATGTCAGAGAGCTGGTTTTGACCCGATCCTGCAGGCCAGGCCAAAGAATCCCACTGGTGCATGAATTCATGCACCGGTCCTCTAGTTTATTAATATTGCAATTGCAATAGATACATGTTGGAGGTCCCTGCTACTAGGCAGTTTGTAATCAAGTATGGGCATTCAGCATAACTCAAGGAATATGGAATGCAGAGGGAACTATGAGAGGGTCACTGTGGATAGAGCTTAGAGACTGAGAGGCTGCCTGGCACAAGATAAAGCTAAAGAAGTAGAGGCCAGAGTGTGCAGTGCCCACTGGCCCAGAACTTTTCCAATTTTTGGTGGCACAGGTCCATGGTTTTAAATTTTTCTTTCTATATTTCATGGTTCGATACTTTCATTAAATAAAATAAACAGTGGCTTACTAAAAACATGAAATTTAAAAATAAGATATACATATAAATACAAGCCCCAAATTTGTTTTTAGTTCTATCAGACATTAAATTACTCTGAATTGCTGTGAACATGTCTAGATTTGCTGGCGGTTTCTGTGTTGATCGCCCTGCAGAGCAGTCGCAGTCACAGGCACTGGGCTCCAGATTACAAATCAAGCAACACTGCTTTGGGCCATGGCTGAGCTTAAGAGCACTAAAAAGCATGTGGATGACATTATCATGTGTGTGCTTGGAGATGATCACTCTGGTTGCAGTGTGAACAGACTAGAAGGGTGGAAAGAATGGATTTGGGAGAATTAATTAGGAAGTCAATTCATAGTGTAGAGAATGATGATAATTTGGGCCAAGGCATGTGGCCCACCAGCCGTGAGTTTGACATGTTTCAATGTTTTGGGTCCTTCAAAGATATCCCACCTTAATCTCCAGAATCTGTTAATATGATTATGTTATGTGTTGTATGCACAGTTGATTTTAAGATAGGAAAATTATTCAGGTGGACCTGATCTAATCACATGAGCCCTTGTAGAGAGCTTTTTCCAGCTGGTTGCAGGAGAAGTCAGAAAGTTTCAAAGTAGAAGAAAGAGTCACTGTACCATCCCTAATTTTGATGTAGAGAAGACAGTGTGAGCAGGAGCATGGGTAGTCTCCAGAGCTGAGAGCAGTCCCCTACTGATAGCCATCAAATAATTGGGGACTTCAGTGCTATGCCTGCAAGAAGCTAAATTCTACCAAAAATAGGACTAATCCTCTAAGGGGACCCTGGCTGCCAGATGACAATACAGCCAGCTGACATCTTGATTTCAGCTTGAGCAGAGAACCTAGCCCAGACTCTGTGGACTTTTAACCTACAGAACTGTGACCTAAAAAAAGGTTGTTGTTTTAAACTGCTAAATTTGTGCTAATTTGGTACAGAACAATAGAAATCTAATGCAGCAGTAATGATGGCAATGAAGATGTACAGAAGGGAATGAATGTTAGCAATATTTAGTAAGTAAAATAGATAGGGGATAGTGATAAATTTCATATAGAAGATGAGGGAGAGGGAGAGGTGTCAAATATGACTCCTAAGTGCCTGGCTTGTAGTTGGTTGATAGTTCCAGTAACAGAGATAGAATATGCTGGAAGATGATCCAGTTTTAGGGGGAGAGGTCATGATTCCCTTTTTAGGCTGTATTTATTTTGAAGTGACAGTGATTCATCTGAGAAGAGCTGTCAGGCAAGCAGTTGTATTTATAGACCTGGAATTCAACAAGAAGCATGGGCTTGGAATATAAATGTGTGTGTTTTTTTTGTATAGAGGTGGTGATTAGAGCCCTGCATGAGGATAATACAGAGTAGAATGTGCATCTAGGACAGAGCACGAGGGTTTAAAAGAGATGTGGAGATGCAAGCCAAGGTTGGGCAGTCTGACAGGTGGTAGGAAAGCCAGGGAGAGTTAGAGCAAAGAACTTGTATTTGTTTCTTACTGTTGCTATTATAAATTTCCATAAATTAGGTGGTTTAGAACAACACAAATTTACAGTCACGTATTGCTTAATGGCGAGGATACATTCCGAGAAATGCTTCATTGGGCTATTTGGTCATGGTGTGAACATCATAGAATGCAGTTACACAAACCCAGATGGCATAGTCTACTATACACCTAGACTATATGGTATAGCCTACTGCTCCTAGGCTACACATCTGCACAGCAAGATACTAAATACTGAATACCATTGGCAATTGCTACATTACAATGGCTAAAATGTCACTAAATGTAAGGAATTTTTCAGATCCATTATAATAAATGGGACCACCATTGCTTATGTAGCTCATTGTTGATCAAAACATTGTTATGTGGTGCATGACTGTATCATCTATAGTTCTGCCCATTAGGCAGTCTGTCATAGATCTTACTGGGCTAGAGTCAAGGCGTTACTAAGGCTGCATTTCTTTTTAGAGTCTCCAGATAGGATCTGTTCCCTTGCTTTTCCACTTTCTAGAGTTGCCTGCATGCCTGCAAAGCTCCTTCCCCAATCTTCAAAACTAGAAACATCAAGCCAAGTCTTGTTAGTACTGCCATCTCTCCAGTTCTATCATAACACTTTCACAGGTCCCAGGGATTAGAATGTGGTCATCTTTGGGAGTCATTTTTCTATAGTCCACAGAAGTTAGGGGTTTATTTACAGGATGTGTGCTGTGATGATCTTAGAGAGAGCTGGTTGGATAAACATCAGAGGTGGAAGTAAGTAATAATAATTTAGTAGGTATGGAATGAAGTAAGAAATGAGAAATGGGTTACTATCACATTTTTTTTTTATAAATTTGGTTGTGAATAAGCAAAAGGAGGTAGAATGTGACTGTATAGGGATAATTATTTTATGGGAAATCCTAAAATTGCCTAATAACTGATGTGAAGTATCCAATTGAGAGAAATTGTCCATACAACAGAGGAAAGCGATACTCATTAGCTTAAGGGTCTTGAGAGGACAGATATAGGGATAAGCTTAAGCCTGCATTTATTTCTATGTGTCATAGAATTATACACTTGAAACTTATAAAATTTTATTAAACAATGTCAACCAAAATTTAATTTAAAAAGTAAACAGTAGAAATGAGGGTTGGATGAGTACACCTGTAGATACAGTTATACATTTATTGCAGAAATCTGAAAGGTTTTCTCATTTTATGTCCTCTTTTCTGACTGTATATGCCATCCAGAGAAAGAGAATTGAGTGTTCAAACTCAGAGCACAATCATTAAAAATAAACATAGCCTATAGCAATCATATTCCAAGTGCATGACCAGTTCTGCTTGATGCGTGAAAAGGTACACCTCACACTGCACATAAATGAGGAAACTCCCTGGTGAGGACGTGTTTTATGAGCCAGCAAGCTTTATGATGTGCTATACTATTTGAGAGACATAAAACATTTCCCATTTGTGCTTTCTCTTAAAAGACTTTGTAGTTTTGATGGAATAACTAACTAAACAACAGTTTGTTCAATGACTGATATAACCATTTGATAGTTAATGGAGTCTTAAACTATTTTGAGGAGAAGAACATGTGATATTAATGGAAACAGACAAGGATACAGAATGTGTCGATGCATATTATACCTCTGGGGCCCAATGCACTCCTGAACTGAGGATCCAAGCACTCACTAAGTCCCAGAGTCCAAGGCAACCAGTGAGTCTGTTATTTTATGTCCAGGAACTCTGAGGGAGCAGTAACAAGATGCTAGGTATTCTAAGTACACCGATTAGAGAAGAAACCACTCAACAGTGGACCCTAGTCAGGGTTGCCAGATAAAATACAAGACTTCCACTTAAATGTGAACTTCAGATGAGGTGCAGTTATTTAGCATATGTATGTCCCAGATGCTGCATTGAACACACTTCCACTACATTTTTTTTTTTTGTTTACCTGAGATTCAAAATAAAATTTAACTGGTTGTGCTCTATTTTTATTTGCTAAATCTGGCATCCAAAACCCTAGTGAAAATTCAGATATCTTCTGTTTGTCTAAGATAAACATATTTGGTAGGAAGACAAATCTGGATTTATGGGCTGAAAAGTAATACTTGAAACACTTTCAGACTTGAGAAGTCTGAACATATTGTTTGAAATACAAAATACTAGTGTTCCTGGTATATTTCACTGGTATAGAAACAATCAACAGTATGTTGCAATTAAAATAGGGCAAAAATAGCTATTCTGGGAACATGCTTATGGTTGCTACATGTATTTGGGCTGTGGTTTCCCTGATAAGATTTTGGGACTGATTTTCTATCACTCCCAGTTTTTGTTTGTTTATGTCAGTGTAATACAAAATTCTGAAGAGAGAGATGGGTTATATATTTTGTATGTTCATCATTCATCAATGAACAGGGAAAATAAGGTAGATTTATCATAACCCTCATGTTTTGAGAACAAGCTACTTTTCCTTTCTATTTAGAAACCAGCAGTAACTTCAGAGGCATGAGACCAAGCATTATGATCAGCTTGAAATCTACCTTATGAATACTTACTTATTCTTTTATATATTCAACAGATATTGCTAAATGACTACACTGATAGAAGTGAAGGGAAAATGGTAAACAAGATCTAGTGATGGAAAGACTACTACTACATCATATTATAGAGACAGCAACATGTGGGAAGTGTCAATGAAAGAGGCAACACAGAGAAATAAAATAGGTTGAGATGAGAGAGATACATCATGGCTGGCCCTTTTAGATTGGGTGGTCAGGGTCACTGATTGGAGGAGATGGTATTTAAACTGAGATTCTGAAGTTTTCATCACAAAGGCCAGCAGGGAATTGCATGGTGAGATTGGAGTATAGAGAGCAGAGTGGGAAGTATGACAGAAGACGAGAAGTTGGCTGGGGAGACCCTCTAGGGTTGTGTAAATCAGGGCTAGGGACTGGGTTTTCTTCTCTCTTTGCTGGGAAGCCTTAGAGGTGCTTTAAGCGACAGAATAAGTTCATTGTGCTGAATTGCAAGAAAACAAAATGAAAATCTTAAGAGTTTTTGATTCTTCCTTTTCTTTTGTTTGGGGGTTGTTTTTTTGTCTCCCCATTTTTGCTGTTTCTTTGTGATTGTTTCTGTGTATTAGATCAAACTGCTATGCCACCAGATTTTTTGAGTTTTTCTTATATAGTAGATATTTTGTGGGACCCAATAGTGCAATCTCGCAGGTCTTCTGGGCTGGGTATTCTAGGGATGCCCCCTTGGGATATTTGGGTTCTCTTGGTATAGTTGGGTCTTGAGTGTTATTGTCCTGTTTGTGGATGAAGTCTCCTCTCAGGGTGTCTGGTTATGCGGCTTGCTCTCTGCCATGTGGACCGAACAGCACAAAATATAACTCAACAAGACACAACACAAAGAGAACAAAACATAAATGTACTCACGACACCGATAACCCCAATAAAAGTGACCACCAGAGAAAAGAAAATTAGGCAAGAGAAAGGAGAGCAAAAAATGATATTGAGAAAAGAAAAGAAAGTAAGAGAAAAAATAAAAAGAAGAAAGTATGAAAAAAATATGAGGAGAAAACACCACAAACAAATAAATAAACCAAAAAATGCAGACAACAAACACCCAGAAAAAGGGGGGATAGAATCTGAAGAGGCAGAGAGGATATACAGACAGTAAGGCTAAGGAATTGAGTGAATAGGGGAATGACCACAGTTCAGTGTAGAGGAGGTAAAAAGAGAATGAGTGGATAAGAAGAAAAGAAGAAATAAATAAATAAAAGATAAAACAACAGAAAAGATTTTTAAAAATTTATTATTTATTTATTCATTTATTTTTGGAAAAGGAGAATAGAGGTGAGAGCAGATGGGCTTGAGTTTAGTGAGTAAAACCAATTAAACAATTAGGAGAAGAAGAGAGCAAGAGAGGAGAGGAAAACCAAAAGCATTAAAAAAATTGACTAGCAAAGAAAGAGAAAAGAAAAGGGTGCATGAACTTGGAGCAGGGAGAAGAAATTAGATATGTGAGTAATCCAACTGAGGCTACAATAATAACACGTCAATAAAGCAAATAAAGATCAATTTTTAACAATGGGTAAAAAGAAAGGAAAGGGAAAAATTAAAGTGGGGACAGAAGAGAAAACAGGATGAAAAAGGGAGAAGTGAGGAAGAAAAGGGTGGAAAAAGGGAAAAAATAAAGTAACAATAAAAAAAGTATAATGAAGAAAAATAATACAAAAAAGATTAAAAAATACAAACAAGAAAAAAAATTAAAAAATAAAGAAGTGTCAGTCGCTTCAGCTGAGTTTTAATGCCCCATGGGGGCTGGTTTAAAACCCCACTCTTGGCTCTTCCTGTCACTTCCCAGTTTCCTGTTAGGTAGTCAGCAGGGTGTTGAAGTTCCAAGCAATCCACCACTCCTATGCATCTGTCTCCACAGCCTTGCCTGCAGCAGTGGGGACCAATATGCCCGCTTTGCCTGTCTGCCTGCTGTCAATCTTAATCACTCAATCATCATTCAAGGGTCTGTTTCTGACAGTGCTTTCGGTTGGGGGTGGTGCAGTATCACTTTCAGGGACTGATCAGGCTCCTCTTCAACCCAGTCCCTGAGGGCCCTTTGGGGCCATCAGAGCCTTTGTTTCCTTTGTAAATCCCGAGGAGTCGGCTGGTTGTGGCTGAATTAGCTGTCTTGAGGCTGCTGGGAGGGGCTGGCTCTTCAGGAGAAACATGGCTGCTTAGGTTTGGAGGGTCTCAAATGTCTTAGTGCTGGATTCCTGGTCACCTCTCCCTGTCCTGCTCTCCTCCACAGCCTCTCCCCCGATCGGGACATTAAATATTCTGTATCAGAATAAAATGATTCTCATCTGCCAATATGACAAAATATAGAAAAACTAAAACAATATTAATAGATGTCGCTAAAATCAGAGAAAAATGTGCAAACATGCACAATGAAGACATCAGTTATCATGCTAATGTAAATGAAATGTCTTCTTATAAAAATTAAAATGCTCTTATAGTAGCTAAGAACAAAGAAATTCAAGAAAATAATTACATATTTGTTGATTCATAAAGAGATGTGTATACATGTTGCTATTGAGCTGTTTAAAAATTTTTCATTTCTAATTTATTGTTTAAATAAATAAAAGTATCATATATTGCTCTAATTTTTTTGAATTTTTATATCAAATACTTATACATTTTCAGACATTTGGTAATAATTAAAATACTAATTCCTAGAAATTCTACAATACAACTTACTTGAATCTGCCCGGATACTGGAAGTTAAGTACCATGGTGAGAAGAACTGACCTAAATGGAAGTGACTTCAACATCCTTCCACCTCCAAGGTGCTAGAGATTCAGGGGTGTGTGTGAGTGTGAGTGCGACTTGTGTTTGTGTGTGCATGTCTGTGTGTATATGTCTGTGTGACTCTGGTGTGTGTATATGTGTGTGAGTGTGGTGCAGGGTGGTGGGGAAAGATGTTTAAAACCACAACATCTTTGGTGGTGGTTATTTCTATTCCTATATTTTCCTGTAGTAAAATCATTCCTGTTGTAAAATCATTGCCTTATAATTTATTGCTGATCAGACTTAGAAAGCATTTTATAAATGAGAAATGTGATTTCATGAAGAGGGCCTGCAATTTCAATTAACAGAGATGACAACACTGAGTGTAGTTTAGGAAATGACTTGAGATTTTGGAGGAATTTTTTGTGTGAGAGAAGCACTCTTCCTGGCTACATCATACTTTTAAAACCATTCCATAAAGAACTCCTATGGTACGAATCGGAGTTTCATTTTATCATTAAAGGTGGAAAAATCTTATGCAGATTAGTTGGAAAGTTTATTATAACAGACATTCTTCACTTGGAAATTTCTGTCTAAATTTTATAAAGTGAGGTTGTAAGTGATTGCCTGTAAAGTGAAAATAACCTTAAAATGGAAAACTGATTTGATTCTAGCTTGGTCTATTTTGCCATTACTAATATTTTAAATGAGTTTCTAACCTAAAATATATTTCATTACAAATCCAAGGCTTGTTCCTCTCATGTCACAGGAATGACAGTTAATAGTCCTTAAAACTTTTCAATAGGACCAATTTCTGAAACAAAGTAATATTCACTTTTTTTCAACATTTGGTAAGTGAAATAGAAACAACTGTAAATTTTGTTGAGTTCTTGATCATCTGGCAAATCAAGACAAAGCACAAAGGATATTTTAGTGGATAAACAACTGACAATTTATCTCATGAACAAAAAGCAGATGGTGGTCAGAGGACACATCTTTTACAGTTACAATCATGCCTAAAAGGATCCTGTAATTACAGTGCAGTGTCCTCAATCAGACGCTGTCATTGCTTGGGAAAGAAGGTTGCTTATGAGACTCTAAAGATTTTCTTTCTTATCAACTGTGAATCATGCCTTTCATCTCTGCAATTAAGGCCTTTGATATGCATGACAGTCAATAGTGTTGGAATAAAGAAACAAAATCAGGCCAGATACCATTTCCGAAGCTCCAAAAACTGAAACACATGCTGATCTCCTTTGTCTCAACTTGTTCATATGAAAAAATGTTATTTTAGAAATTTTCTGATTTAGATTTGAAGGGTTGGCAAAGAGAAGATATTGTCTACTTTTGAAATAGTGTTTATTAAGTGAAGGTAATAATTGATTGCTTTTAGTTGAAGATCTTTGATAACATCTGAGTTAATATTCTTACTATTTTTACAGTAAAATAATTTAATATTTTTTCAAGGCTGCTGTGAAAAATTTGCTATTCAAATTAAATTCATTTTACTAATCCACTTATTCTATGTGCCTGATACTGTGATGGGAGCATTACATGCATGGTTTCTAATCCTTGACATAACTCAGCATATGAATAAAGCCAAGCTGAGAAAAAACAAGTGGCTCTCTAGAGAGAAACATGAGGGATGTAACCCATTGGGCCTTCTAACAAAGTATAGTGTGGAGAGTAGGATAAGCACAAGCAGGATGTCTCTTAGAACAATGCTTTGTTAATATCAGTGTTGGTAAGTCAATGATAAAAAAGGTCAGAGGAAACAGCAAAAGAAACAAGTGGAATATTAGTGGTCAGACCATAAATCTTCTAAAGAATGTGATCAATAAGTGGCACTTTCATAGGGTTAATTCCTCCCACCAGCTAAAGTCACAGCCTCATCCCTACCTGCCATAGAACTTTTTGGTTTAGATATAAGTTTTTCTTATTATAGAGGTCATTCTTTTTCTCCCCCTTAAATCACACAAAAACCCTGGGTCCACAGAGTATCACTTATCTCAATTTTATTTGTAGATTCCGGTTTTACACATAGGCTGTGCCTACATTCACCGTTCTGCCTGAAAACATGCTATCCAACTACTCTAAGATATGCTGTGAGGTTTGCACCTGATAAAAATGAATACTTTCTGAATGGAGGATATCAGTGTAAATATTATGAATAAAATATATGAACTTCAGTGCATGGAACGTATGACACCTATTTTATTTATTAACAGTTTTAAAAAATAGCTTCCTGGCGCATCAGCTGTGTTCTGCATAAGCGGGGCTGCGAGAGGGCTGAGTGTCATGGACCCAGTTCCATGGAACGTGACACTGATGAGAGGCCAAAGCCATGGCTTTATTTTCAACACACCTGGACTGGTTTCCGCATGGGTAAAAGATTCTACCCATAGTCTCAGGTTAGCCTTACTGCTGGTTTGTTGCATATTAAATGAGTTTGTTATCTTTGTGTAAGGCTTTTTGAATGATGGTTTATCATGTGATATTCCTTATCTCTGTTACTGGTCTATTCCTTTTAATTACACATAAGCTTCTTGAGGTTGGTAATGATGTCCCATTTATTTCCGTATCTCCAAAAACCAGCATGAGTCTTGGAATCTAGAAGATGCTAAATGAATGTTCATTTAATTAAACAAGGATCGAGGTATCTATATAATAGATGATGTTGGTTATAAGAGCAGGAACTCACAATTATATAACATTCACAGAAAACAGATCGTAAACACATTTTGTTATAAAATGTAGTTATTTCAGTTATGAACCTAAAAAACTACCACAAAGCTCCCTGTCAGTGACAATAAGCATTTATTTATTGCTCACATATCTATGTGTTATCTGGTATTTGGCTGATCTAGGTTGGGCTAGGTGGGTTTAGCTCTAAGCTCAGGGTTGCCTCATCAAGGTCAGCTTCATAGATCTGTCATCTTTTTTAGACCAGAGACTACATGTGGCAAGAGGTATGATAACAAGAGAGCAGCTAACCATGCAAACTTATTTCAAAGTCTCTTCCGCATCACATTCACTAACAACCTAAATGCCAAAGGCATCATAATCACATGACCAAGCTCAAAGTCAAAGGATGGGGCGTGCACTCTGCTCACAATGACACTGTCAGCTGCTAATAAATAAGTCTTTCTGTTCTTAATAATTGGGACACATAATTTCATTGACTTCAGCCATTTTTTTCACTAATATGTAAAGAAAAGAACAAACCATTGCACACAACCTAGGGAGCATCCCTTATAGCTGTATTGTAGGGGTTTCCATTGCATTTTTTTCTATGTGATCAAGTCCCTTGAAATTGTATACTTCATATGTATGATAGCTAATGGATTTAGAGCTGGACAGGTATGTGTTATTAATAATTTTATCTTAAATTACTGGAAATGTCCAAGTAACAAAACCTATTTATAAAAATTCCTATTAAATTTTTATTTAGAAATATGTTCTGACAAAACAAAAGAATTGACTGAGAAGGTTCATTTAAAAAGTGGTATTTGAGCTAAGACTTGAAGGAGGAGAGAAAGTGAGCCTTGTGGATATTTGGGGAAGAGTGTTCCAGACAAAAGGAAGGGGAATTTCAGAGTTTCTGCAGCAGAAAAATATCCTCTATAATCTAAGAACAGTAAGGAGGCCACTGTTCTTATTTTATCATTTTTGAGTGAGGAATACCATGTCTATTTCTGTAATGAAAGATTTCAAAAATTAATTTATTTTCTCATTTTTAAATGCTTTATATAATGCATTTTAAGGCTTTGTTAATGAACCTGTATCAATTCAGGACTCTAGTATCTTCATGGTGAAGTGGTCCTTTTATGATAATCTTTCCCT
>NW_006288615.1:543909-545903 GCF_000327345.1 Myotis davidii
CGGTGTATACAATCCGTGCAGAGGGGAAGGGGGGGTTCCCTCAGCCCGGTCTGCACTCTCTCGCAATCCGGGACCCCTCAGGGGATGTCCGACTGCCATCTCACAATTCGGGACTGCTGGCTCCTAACCGCTCACCTGCCTTCCTGCCTGATCACCCCTAACCATTCTGCCTGCCTGCCTGATCACCCCTAACCACTCTGCCTGCCTGCCTCATTGCCCCTTACCACTCGCCTGCCTGCTTGATTGCCTCTAACCGCCTCTGCCTGCCTGATCACCCCTAACTGCTCACGTGTCTGCCTGATAGCTTTTAACTGCCTCTGCCTTGGCCCTTGCTGCGGCAGCTTCGTCCGGAAGGACATCCAGAAGGCCGTCTGAAAGGACGTCCAAAAGGTCATTTGGCTGTCTAGTCTAATTAGCATATTAAGCTTTTATTATTATAGATGTCTTTTCCTATTTCCCTCATACTTCGTATCTTCATTATTATGTAGTTATTTATCTGGTATTATTATTCTTTTAATAGGAGAGTTTAGCCATTAGCATAATCATTTGTATTAAGATTTATTCCTTCAATTTTCTTTTTAAAATTTTTAATATTTAATTGGTTTTGTTTTTATTGTTCTTTCCTGCTTTCTACTAAGTTGATCAAATTTAATAGAGTTATTCTTTCTTCTCAGATGCTTTGGAAATTATATATTCATTTTCTATTCTGTCAGTGACTACAATTAAATAGTATAATAGATTATAAACATTTTCCATTTTCTGGAAAAGTTTATGAATGTTAGAATCCCTTACTTCTAATTTCTCCTACTCTCTGGATCTTTGTTTGATAATGTTTTCATTCTCATACTTCAATGATGCTTTAGTTAGTTATGGAATTCTAGATTAAAAGTTATCTCGCTTCAACATTTTGATTCTGTCTATTTCCCATGTTTCAATTTATTGCATTTGAGAAATCTAATGTTAATCCAATTCCTGGTCCTTTATAGGTAATATATTTTGAATCCTGTTTCTTTTGAAATATCCTCTTTATCTTTATTTTCTGCTGTTGTAATATATATATATTTGCAAATTTATTTTATTTTTTGAGCTAAGCAATTATTTTTCACACAGCAATTGGTGCCTGCTTAACTTACACTCTCTGCCATATGGCAGTTCAAATCAGTTCACTTGTTTGACCCATCCCTTCACCTGGCTGAAGTAATAGATAACTTTATTTGGTTAAATAAGTTGATATGTGTAAAACACTGAGGATGACACTGACATGCAGTAAGGGCTATGCAAGTTTCTGCTACAATAATAATGACAATAAATGAGATAATATGAAGAGGATAGAAGACAGAGAAATCATTGATACTTGAAGATTAGTACAGAACAAAATGCATGAAAATCAGGGTAGGGTTAGTCTGTGAGGCCAGTCTAACCAGTGACTACATCTGTCATTTAATCAACATGGTAATAAGCACAAAAGAGAAGGTGCAATTCAATGATATCATTGATAACATGACTACACGGGGAGTCTTAGAGAAGTAACACATGCCCTAAGCGCTGCAAAACAGGTAAAAAGGTTGTGTCAAAAGTAAGAGTGAGTGTAACCCAGTCAGTGCGGCTCAGTGGTTGAGCATCAACCTATGAACCAGGAGGTTATGGTTCGATTCCAGGTCAGGCCAATGCCCAGGTTGTGGGCTCGATCCCCAGTGAGGGGATTGCAGGAGACAGTTGATCAATGATTCTCTCTCATCACTGATGTTTCTATCTCTCTCTCCCTCTGCCTTCCTCTCTGAAATCAATAAAAATATATTAAAAAAGAAATAATGACAGAAAACTTCCCCTATTTGGTGAAAGAAATAGACTTACAAGTCCAAGAAGCACAGAGAGCCCAAACAAGGGAAACCCAAAGAGGCCCACACCAAGACACATCATAATTAAAATTCCAAGGGCTAAAGACAAAAAAATCTTTTTTTTTTTTTTTTTTTTTTCCCACACACCCCCAGTTT
>NW_006288615.1:546606-549922 GCF_000327345.1 Myotis davidii
AAGTCGTTTTGTTTTCCTTGTACTGCAGGCCAAGCAGTAAGTGAGAGTGATCATTAAATTATATTATAGAGCATGGAACATTTCTTACCAAAGTCAGACTTTGGTAGCAATTTCCTTTTTGTATTTCTCTTCTATGACTGTTTTACAATAAGTGATGCACTGATGCCATTAGCGTGCATTTTCCCTCTCCCACACCTCATGCCTCATGGAACCAACATATTAATAATAACTGATATTGAGAAAAATGTCACTTGGCACCTTGCTCAGTTCCTTATGTGTGTTGCATCATTTAATCATAACTTACATACATATAAGCATAGTCCATGGGCACAGATAATAGGTTGGTGAAGGCCTGGGATGGGGTGGGAACCAGGTGGAGTGGGTAATGGGGAAAGATGGGGGACATCTGTAATACTCTTAATAACAAAGATTAAAATCTTAAGCACAGTTTTATGAGTTGAGTGATGGTAATTTACTGACAAGGAAACCAAGACTTAGACTTAGAAAGGTTGTAGCGCTTGCTAAGGTTCATATAACCCCAAGCAAAGGTAAGGTTTCTAATAAGGTTCACATGGCAGAGCTAGGATTTGAACTAAGGTAAATCCGGACTGTAATTATAAGCCACTAACTTTCTCCAGTAAAAGTTCAATATCTGCAGTCAATGATTTGTAGGGACCTATGTTCACATACTAATTAGGATGAGAAAAATCTCCCAATGACAATTCTATCTTAGCAACATGAATGGTGATTTGGTTTTTTGTTGTTGTTTTCGCAGACTTAGATGCTACTAGAAAATATGTGAGCTCAAGGAATCTGTCCTTCATGGAAAGCTTGAGTGGAAATTGTCTATCTTCATTTGTTGGTGTATGCTTGTATATGTTATGTTTTTTCTCCATTGCTATAATATCATTATCATATAAATGTTATTTATAGAAAAATAAAATTATGTATACATATTTAATCATTTATACATTTATAATTTTCAAATTACTTAGTGATATTATTGGCATTATGGTCTCAAAACTTTTCATTTAATTTATAAACTTGCCCATATCTATTATTGGGCATTTTTGACCCAACTTCTTAATTTTAGGCAGTATTATAATATTGATCTGTGAAAACCATAAGATACATTGTGGCTATAAGGAAAAGAAAATGTGTTCCTTCCATTTATTTTATGCTTGTTACTCTATGATAGCAATAGCATACAATTTTGAACAAGAATATATATGAACTCAATTCATAATGCCTTTGTGTTAGGCTTACATATTTGTAAAATGGGAAAATATAACAGTATCAATTTAGTTAATGGTTGTGAGGATTATGGAATATACCTTATTAAGAAAATATTTTTTAACCTAAATAAGTAATGAATAGCCACATTCTTATTGTGCCACATTAAAGCAATTTCTTTCTACAGTGTTTTCTGGGCAGAATCACACAGAAGTAAGGCAAACAATACAGAAAAAAAATGTTATGAAGAAACTAAAATCACCACTATATCTACCACCTAGAGATAATATTCAGTGTTTTGATGAACATATGTTTAGGCACTTCTTCATGCATTTATATTTATATGAAATCTATAAATGTATATATTTTTTTAAAATTAAAAGTGAGATCATATTCTATATGCTGTTTTAAAATATGCCTTGGCAATCTGGTGTGGGCATCATTCCATGTCACTAAATATTGATTTACAATTTTTTATGATAGAGTTTTTTTCATTGAATATCAACTTTTAAGTATGCAGCTAGAGGAATTTTTACAAAGTATATATACCATGTATACACCAGCTAGGCTAAGATATAGAACATTGCCAGAAGTCTAGAAGCCTTCTTTCTGTCTTTTCCTAGTCATAGTCCATGCTATCCCTGTTAGAGATGTTCCATTATTTTCTGGCTTCCACAGTTTCTTTTGGGAGGTCAGTGTAGCCCAACTTTGGCTCCTCAGAGAGAGTCTCTTTCCACACCCTCAACTAAACCCGGCGCTTTCAATTTTTTCTCTCTGTTGTGTTTCCAGTAGTTTTACTATGATGCATCTAGTTGTGTGTATGCACTTTTTAATCAGTTGAAAATATTTTTTGCCATCAGCTCTTTATTGTTTCTTCTCTGTTCTCTCTCCCATCTTCTGGGGATATTAGGTTAGAACTTTTCTTATAGGCTATTCTGTTATTCTCTATATTTTCCATTGTTTTTCACTCTGTTAGCATAGGTATTTTCTAGTAACCTTTCTTTCATTTCTGGTAAGCCTGGTCAGTGGTAGACCTACCTAGTGGATTTCTAATATTAACTATGACTTAGCTTTAGAGTTTCTGATTATTTAAAAATTAAAATACAGTTTTCTAATGGTATTCTTCATCTTTTGATTAATACACTGAACAAATAAAGAAGGTGAAGTAAATAGCTAAAAAACATATATGCATACCCCATGGACACTGACAATAATTAGGTAAAGGCCAAGATAGGTGTAGGTAGGGGAGGGTGGAGATGGGCAAGGAGGACTCCTGCAATAATGTCAACACTAAAATTTTTTAATAATAAAAAAAGAGAGAGATAGAAACATCAATGATGAGAGAGAATCATTGATCAGCTGCCTCCTGCACACCCCCTACTGGGATGGAGCCCGCAACCCAGGCATGTCCCCTAGGCTGGAATTGAACCTGGGACCCTTCAGTCCGCAGGCTGACGCTCTATCCACTGAGCCAAGCTGGCTAGGACTATCCTTCTGGGTTTTAAAAAATCCATTTCATGACCTTGTTTAGTGTGAGCCCACTATAAGTTATGAACTCAGTTTCTGAAACCGTGCTAAAATAATCAACTCTCCAAGCATAGACAAATAGATTGATCAAATTTCATTTTTATCTTATGGAATGTTGGGTTGTAATTAAGAAGCTCTAAATAATATTAATAATAAGACTTACAGCATTAATAACATAGAAAGGATGACAAGAATAATTACATAGTGTGCTAAAAGCACAGTATCTCTAGTGAGACTGAGCTCAAACTTTATCTCCACCTCACAATTGTTAGCAGTCTGGCACTGGGGAAATTACTGATGTTCTATGTCTCAATTACCTCACCTTTAAGATAAAGTTATTGTTATTATTAAATTAGAGGCCCGGTGCACAAAAATTTGTGCACTCGGGGGTAAAGGGGGGTCCCTCAGCCTGGCCTGTGCCCTCTCGCAGTCTGGGACCCCTCGGGAGATAACGGCCTGCTGGCTTAGGCCTGCTCCCAGGTGGCAGAGGGCAGGCCCAATCTCTAGGTGCAGCCCGTGGTCTGGCTCCCAGCCAATTGGGGGGGTGGGGGGCACA
>NW_006288615.1:550792-563720 GCF_000327345.1 Myotis davidii
GCTCTGAGGCTCCAGCTCTTAAGCCTACGCTACTGAAAATAGGTAATCGAAACAATGTATAACTCCAGTTCTGACTCCAGCTCTGAGATCCCAGCTTGCTGAAAGCTGGTTTCTGGGGTTTTGTTTAACTTCTATATTTGTTAAAATGTTTCAAACTGCAGGCTCAGAGGCCTGCAAGGCAGGGTGGGGAACGTTGGTTTCCTCTGTCACTGAAGCAAGCAAGCCTCATGTTAGTTTCAAGCTGCCTGGCTGCCGGCCACCATCTTGGCTGACAGTTAATTTGCATATCTCGCTGATTAGCCAATGGGAAGGGTAGCGGTCGTACGCCAATTACCATGTTTCTCTTTTATTAGATAGGATGAAATGATCAGTTTGGTGTTAGTTGCTGCTGTTATTATTGTGATCAGTAAGATATTACTATTAGTCACTGAGCATCTATCAGATACTTGGCACTATACCATAAGCACCAAATAATTTATCTTCAATCGTCACCCATTTATGTAGGTAAATTAGGAAACAGATACCCTCTCTTCTTATTTATCATAGTGGATATATGTACATGTCCATATACAGGATAAAAATATTATACACAGGAACTAATTCATCTGGGAGTCATTATAAGCAAATAAAATTTGGAATAATAATAAAACTTCAGTAATACTGTCTAATTTCCTGAATCTCCCTTTCTATTTCTTAGTAGACATATTTCGATGAAAACTCAATCTCCATTTCTTAGTTCTACATCCTTTTCTCTACTACTCCCTTTGCCATCATCACAGTTGGATACTGAGGATAATTGGGAAGCAAAAGGATTTCGTCTTCAAGTGGGAGAATAATCGTCAGGAACAGATGGAACATTTTAGAAAAAGAGATTGAGATTTTATGAGCCTCTCCAAAGCTACATAAACTAAAGGAGACTGAGGAGAAAGAAAAATTATTTCCCAATGGCTTGTTTTTCTGAGTCTGTTGTAATTGGATAAGGACAGATCAGGAGCTATTCCATATCTTTTTTTCTTGCAAGTATGTATATTATACAAGCAAATTGAAATTTATTTGTAGTTGTTTTTCTTTATTGATTATGGTATTACATATGTGCCCTTATCCCCCATTCCCCCTCACTCCCCACTCAAGCCCTCTCCCCCCACTGATGTCTGTGTCCATTGGTTAGGCTTATATGCATGCATGCAAGTCCTTTGGTTGATCTCTCCTACCTTTCCCTCAACCCTCCTCTGTCTTCCCTCTGAGGTTTGACGGTCTGATCAATGCTTCTCTGTCTCTGGATCTGTTTTTGTTCCTCAGTAAGCCCTCTCCCTCCACTGATGTCTGTGTCCATTGGTAAGGCTTATATGCATGCATGCAAGTCCTTTGATTGATCTCTCCTCCTTACCCCCAACCCTCCCCTATTTTCCCACTGAGGTTTGACGGTCTGATCGATGTTTCTCTGTCTGTTATGTCCTTAGGAAGGGTGGTCGGCCCACTGCAGAGCAGTGCATAGATGGTGGTATATTGTTGTGGTCACCATATCTTGGGGCAAGTCTTCATATTTGTTGTTTTAGAAACTTGATTTTGTCAGGTATCCATAGTAATTTAGGTTCCCTAACCAACATCATAATAGAATGATACAGCAACCAAAAAAATCAATCTGGCAATTTGTACAAAAAAAAATACAGTGATCAAAGACCAAACATTCTAGTCTACAGGTCAATATAATCTCCCCCTAGGGATAAATTTGTATAAGATGTTATTTGGCATTTGGGAGGTTGTGAGGTGAATGTGCAGTGTTAATCAATTATACCATCCAATTGTCAAATCCTCTTACATCATTTTCAGTAAGGTGATATGTTGAATAAAAAGACACGGTATTGGGGTCTTTGCCTTGGAATATGTTGGTAGCAAAAGTGTTGGGGGATCCCATTTTTAGGCCTCCAAGTTGATAATCATTCTTTTTCTAAAGTCATCTTTCTTCAGACAGCGCCAAACAAAACGGATAAGGTTTTGTTATTACCATTTGTATTTCAATCTTTCTTCTACATCAGTACAATTAATTGTTTTTAATTAAATTTATTGGGGTGACATTGGTTAATAAGATTACATAGGTTTCAAGTGTACATTCCTATGATACATGACCTGTATATTACATTGTTAAATCATCTTTTGACATAAACACAATTAAAATGAAGATATTTATGTAGCTCCATGGACACTTCTTTATTGATTATTACTTAAGTATGAGTCACGTCTACATTTATCATTCCTTATATCCCATTGTCTCTAATTTCATCAAAAATAGTTACCTAATTCAAGTCTGAGATATATCTTCTGGTTATCCTATACTGTTTCATATATAATATGATTCCAATGGAATTCATCTATATTTCAGGCTATAGATTTAATAAAATATATAATCAATAAAGGCACTGAGTAATACACAGTGATAATTATGGGATCTCCCTATATCTGCTCAATTGGACATTTCTTTCTCTTAACTCTTACTCTCATTTTCTTTTTCACCCATTGTTTCTTCCTCTTTTTACTCTTTTTTCCTCCTTTCTTCCTTTTATCTATTTTCTCCCTTTCTTCTCCATCTTTTATTGTCCTTTCTCTAGCCAATGTCTGAAAGTAGTATTCATAACAATAGCTGTAGGATAGAGAAAATACTTTTACTAATAATTAACCACAAGTTATTAAATATAGTTTCTTCTCTAATATCTGCTAGAATGGAGACACAAGAACCTTCATCACAAAGTAGAACATAATTATAATTTTTAATCATCAGGAACTGGATAAAATCGTAAGTTTATGCTCATGGATACCTTAAGCGCTTTGTCTTATTAACTTATAATTTTGAGTCTTAGTCATCCAGAATGTTTGATAAATAATTTCAAGGTTTTATAAAGGATTCACTGGTTTCAAATGAAATAAGCTTCTACAGCTGCATTTCTTAGCTTTTTGCAACTAAATTTTCCTAATGACGTGATCTCTTTTTAAGTTACATTTTTAATATGTTCCTTTGAAGGGAGCTGAATTGCTATTTATTGAATTTTGATGTTCAGTCGATTTGTGATGGGATGGAAATTTCTATAAGTGAGTAATTTTGGAAATGTTTCCTTTTGAGATACATACTTCTGTAGATAAATTTGATTTTAATTAACTAGGACTTTATTATAATTCTGTCCCTGGTAACCACAGATATGACTCCTGCTTTTTTCAATATGGCTCTCAATTAATATTTTCATAATAAACTCTCATACTAACATGTCCAGGAAGACTCCACCATTTTTTTCTTATATATACTGAGAATCCTAAAATTAATGCTATTTTTGCTCAGTCTATTTTTACTTAGTGATACTAACATTGCAACAAAGCTTACACCAGTTGGGTGAAATTATCATGGCATTCTGCCCAAAAGGCCAAGCCCTGAGCTGCTACAAACTCATGCCAGACATCAGCTAAGATCCAACTTGGAATCTGATCAGGGAGGAACTGAAATGAAGGGAAATGAGATAGAGGGTCTAGAATAACTCAGTCAGTGCTTGGTCCATAGACCATAGTTGAAAACATTTAAAAATAAACCCATCACTGCAGATTATCAAAGTTTAACATGTACTTTTTACCCTCTATGCCATGAAAACATATCATGACATGTTGTTTCTTTTGTGTGGCACATCCAGCAGCAAGTGGGACTCTGTTCTATTCCAGAGAAGCCTCCAGTGGTGGAGTGTGTGCCACCACTGTCCCGTCCCTTGACCACACCACATGCACTTTGGATTTCCTCTGAAGGATGGCCAACAGAGACATCTAGGTATAACTATGAACCGAGCAGAGTTGACACTGAGATAGTCATTCCTGTGTCATATTTTGGTCATTATACTTTTCTAGTTAAGTTCCTCCTAACACAGGTGCATTGGATAATGGAACAATATCATGCATTTGTTTTGGAATTATATAGTGAGCATCAATGAGCAACTTTGTGAATATACTAAATGCCACTGAATCATATACTTTAAAAGATGAAATTTATGGTATGTGGCTAATATCTCAATAAGGCTATTATTAAAAAGAAAAGAAAGAAAGAAAAGAAATTTGTTGGCTCTGCCTTCAGGACAGCTTAGAGTTTGACACCTTCTCAACAGCTACTGCCCTACCTGGGCCGTAGGCATCACACCTGCTTGATCTTTCCCTCTTGCCCTCTTCTCCCCCCAGCTTTCTTTGTTCAACACAACTACCTCTTTAATTCTTCCAAGAGTCAGGTTACTCAAAACCCTCTGTTTCACTCAGAGTAAAATGTTAAAGCGTTCTTACGAAGCCTTATCTTTTCAACTTCTCCTCTTATTCTTTCCTGCTCACTAACTCTGCCTGTCAGCCTCCTTGTTGCTCCTCAGCCTCACCAAGCATGCTCCCCCTTAGTACATTGTCACAGCTATTTTTCTATTTGAAACATCATTCACTCCTACACCTCCACAACTTTCTTACCTCTAATAAGTTTTTGCTCAAATGTTATTCTCTTGGTGAGCCCTACCCTGAGCCCCATACAGTGGGGCCTTGACTTACGAGTGTCCCGACTGAAGAGTTTTTCGAGATACGAACCGTCTCTCAGCCGATTTTTTGCTTTGAGTTGCGAGCTAAAATTCGGGTTACGAGCCAGCTTCAGATACCCCACCGCTAGTTGGCGCAGCAAACATCACAGTGAACACCACAGCATCAGCCCAGCATCACATATCTCACTCATTCACTTTTTAATTTAACATACGAGTAATTTGAGTTATGAGCTCTGTCACAGAATGAATTAAACTCGTAAGTCAAGGCCCCACTGTATTTAAAACTAGAGGCCCAGTGCACAAAATCTGTGCACTGGGGGGGGGGCAGGTGTCGCTCAGTCCAACCTGCACCCTCTCCAATCTAGGACCCCTCGGGATCTCACAGGGATCAGGCCTAAACGGGTAGTTGGACATCTCTTTCACAACCCGGAACTGCTGGCTCCCAAACGCTCGCCTACCTGCCTGCCTGATTGCTCCTAATTGCTTCTGCCTGACAGCCTGATCACCTGCTAACCACTCCCCTGCCAGCCTGATAGACACCTAACTGCTCCCTTGCAGGCCTTATTGCCCCCAACTGCCCTACCCTGCAGGCCTGATTGCCCCCAACTGCCCCCCCACCCCGCCGGCCTGGTTGCCTCTTAGTGCTCCCCTGCCGGCCTGGTCACCCCATGCAGCCTGCTTGTTCAGTCGTTTGGTCATCCCTCACTAACTTCCCTGGTCGTAGGCAACCATCTTGTGAGGGCGTCAGGGTTCATTTGAATATTACCTCTTTATTATATAGGATTTACTTTCCTTAAGTGAGGTGTGGAATACAGAGAAAAGTAAGCATAGACCTCACCTAGTTGTCACTCCAGACTCCAGTGTGGCCACTGTAGTTGTTAGGCAGGATCGCTTGCATAGTTCTATAACTATTGTAGTTGCATTACAGTCTCATTTAAATGCACTTACTTACAGGCCTCTGTTGCCTAACCAACCATGGGCTCTTTGAAAAAGTGTCCTATATTTTACTCAGATCCTCTTTTCTGTACCTCACATATAGTAGGTGTTCAACAAAGATTGCTTGACTGTAATTAGCAGATTATAAATTCAAGGCATAGCTATAAACTTAACGATGCCTCAGGGTTAATGGAAACCTTTCACAAAGATCTTCTTTCTGAGAATCTGGTTTAGGTGATACACTGTGGATATCAGGAATGTGTATTGTTTCAAAAGCTCAACACAGGGTTCGAAGGTGAGGCCATTAAGAGCCATTAAAGTAGAGCATGTGGGGGCCTAAGAGGAACACTGTGTGCTGTGGGATTCGGAGGAGAATGAGAGCCTATTTGAATAAGGGGAATTTAGAGGAGCCCGTGTTGGAGGCAGGCATCCCATCCTATGTCCCTGGGAAATGGATCTTTGCGTCGCTGGCTCTGGCCATAGCTGTCAGCACCCACTGCTGACTAAATGTGGATTCTTAGACTTAGGCTTAACCCTGAGGCTTTACTCAAAATAGCATGGCTTCACTTTTTCAGGGTTGCATAACAGAAGGTTTCCTCATCACGCTTTTATCCAGGTGGATTGCAGCAGGGTTCTCTCTAGCCTTGTAATTATTTCTCTGCTGAGAATTTTTTCCCTTGCAAATACCAGACAGAACATGGGCTGGTGCTCAAATTTTAATGCCCACTGGTCCTGGCTCTTCCCATCTCTCACTAATGTTATAACCTCAGGCACAAGCCATTAACCACCCTGAACCTGTGTCTTTGAGTATTAAATGAAATAATGATCACTGACTATTTGTTTTATAGGATTGTTATGAGTGTCTAATG
Source organism: Myotis davidii (assembly GCF_000327345.1). Classification (NCBI taxonomy): domain Eukaryota; kingdom Metazoa; phylum Chordata; class Mammalia; order Chiroptera; family Vespertilionidae; genus Myotis; species Myotis davidii. Next base: position 557,136 of record NW_006288615.1, read on the forward strand.
AAGTCATGGATGGAAAAGCTTGGACTAACTGTAAATTTTTACAAGCCTATGGTAATTTTGTTATTTATGATTATTGGTTCATTGCTGTTTGTCTATTTTGTCATTACACCGTCATTTATTCTTCAGACTTGGGTGCCCAAATTTAGTCCATTAGGAGGAGGATTGCTTGATGATTCACATGGAAATAGGAAGATAGAACTAAGTGGAGATAGGTAGATGTTATTTATGAGAGTAAACAAGGAAAAGAATGGCTAAACATTGTTGCTGATGCGAAATATATTTTTCATTTTAATATAGTTCAAATAAATAATTTGTTGAGTAAAAAAATTAATGATACAGGAGGTTCATACACACAGATATAATGTTTCAATATTATAAAACTGGAAAGATAATGTGGTGGGTACAGGGAAGATTGGGAGGATAATTTTATATTTATATATTTCTGGTCTTTATTGTTATACATTTCAAATGTAATGTAAAGATTCAAAGAGATAGTTCATTCCCTCTGTAAGCTAATAGAAAAAATCAGGAATAATTTAAAGTCAAAAGGAGACACTTATTTAAACTTCCATTTAAATGCATATGTCAATTACAAAGTATTAATTTCAGACTCTAATTAAAAAGCCAGAAAACTTAAATTGTGAAACTTTGAAGTTAAAAAAAAAAAGGAAATAGTAATTTGCTGTAGCCAGATATGATGACCTATTTTTCCATGGTCATTTTTCGTAACAATCATAACAATGGCATTTTCTATCACAGCAACTTCAGGCAAGCCAAATTTTTAGGAATAATTTAGCTCTGGCATGCAAGAGAAACACTTCTGTACAGCGTATATATTTCACCCAAAGAGGCCTTGAGGATAACATCACCCTATTTCTAAAGCAAAAGTTGGGTTGTGCTATTTTGCTCTCACCTATTGATAGGTACCATCCTTCTCTCTCTCCTGGAATATCTTTCCTGGCTGCAGGGAAGAGCAACAAAGTAATTTTATTCTTCTTCAAAATTTCTATCTATATCACTTTGATAAATGCCAAAAGTAAATTACACTTATGGGAAGGCATTGTAGAAAGTATGGGAGAAAGAAAAAGCATAACTCATGGCCATAGATGTCATTACCAAACATGAAAATCACTTACACATTCTCGACTTCTTGAAAAGGATGCCTCTGAGCACCATCTCAGGCTGCGGAGAATCTGACCTTCAGTGCTGGCCTAAACATAAAGGCCTTCTGTGGATCACATGAGTTTCTCTTATAATTGACAGAAAAAACACAGGATACCCAGTTCAATTGAACATTTTTTGATTAAATAACAAGTAATTTTCTAGTATCAGTATGGCCTGATTCTTAAAAAAAAAAAAAAGTATTTCTTTTTTGTCTGCAATTCCAATATAACTGACTGGTTCCTTGTGCTTCTATTTGCTAATCTGAATACAAATTGGCTTAGCATCATTTTTGTTGAAAGGAGCCTTTAGGGTATTAAAATTTATTTTCTGCGGACTGTCTCATAAGAGCAAAGTTTTGATTAACACCTCTCATGTGCTATACTTGCCACTGTATGGTGATCCCAACTGTGAACCAATATCAACGAAAATGTAATGAGAAACAGGATGGGTATCTCTGGGACTCCTTTCCACAATAGTGAGGATCTCATGTGTCCAGGCATGAATGTGAGGGCTTTTTCCTGAGAGCAAGTGGATGGGACCATCACTGAGAGGCAGTGTGAGCAGCTCACATGCTCAGGTGGACAGAGAGAGCAGTAACAAATGCCACGAATAAGAATAAGAAACTCGGAGGGCGAGGGAGACCAAGGAAGAGTCCTGCATTTGGTGACACGTTTTGTGAAATCTGTTGCCATCTTATCAATGAACCCTTACACTTTCATGGCTTCTGAATTAAGACTGCTTGACTTTCTTCCTCTTCCTTCCTTTTATTTTTACTCTGAGATCAAGCACAGTCAGACCACAGAAAGAAGCCTACTTTGGGAATGTCCCCACCTAGGACAGTGTTGCTGTTGACAGAATGATGGCAAAAGATGCAGATGGGGGAAAAAAAAGAAGATAAACCAGACCTAGGCTCGCTGGGCTCTTGAACAATTGCCATAAAACTAAAGAGATTTCACAATTATAAGTTCTGTGAGCATATATGGTTTCTTGTGAGAGATTCTAAGCAGATGATTTAAGCAGCACCATATGACAATTTTTATATTTGAATAATTTTAGATTTATAGGAAAGTTATAGAAATAGTACAAGGAATTTTATATACCTTGTTCCCACCTCTCCCTAATCTTATATAATTATGGTACAACAGTTTAGTTATACATTAATATCAAATAAACTACATAATTACTTAGTACTAGGATCCAATCTAATCCTAGAAATAGCCTGCATTTAGGGTCCAGGCTTTGTGCTACAAAATCCTGCAGAAATGTAGGGTGTCCTGTGCCAAGGAGAGGAAAACGGTCTTTGTGCTACTAAGACTATTCCGTTCAGGAGGAGGATGTACAGCTAGTTCCCTATTTTGATTTATATCCACTTCTCAACAAGTGAGGAAAGGTTGTGGAGCCCGAGGATTCTCAAACTTGAAATCACTTAGGGAGATTTAAACAACATCGATGCTTGGGTTCCACCCCAGGTATGTTGATTTCATTGGTAGGGGGTGCAACCTGGGCATCAGATTTATTAAAGTTTGGAAGGAGCTCATCTGAGCCCACCAGTAAAAACATCTCCGAGTTGCATTTTATGCTGAATCAACTGGCCTCTTTTTTTTTCGCAGCTGCTTGAGAAAGGTGAAGAATTTATTTAAACCCAGCTACTGTCATCATGAGTCAATCGAATCTTAGTTTAAGTGTTCTATTATTCATTCCAATTTAGAATAGTTGGGATTTATGTGACATGCGTTGTTTTATTTTTTATAAGATAAAGTCTATTTAGAAAGTCACAGAGGTAGAAGAAGTGAGCCGTAGAAGAAATGAGCTCAGGAAACAAGTCAGAGCATAAGAAGGGCCCTTGAAGCTTAGGAGAGAGAGAGAGAGAGAGAGAGAGAGAGAGAGAAGGGTACACTACTATGGGTAAAGGAGGGGCCGAGGAAAGGCAAGGGCTGCTGACATACATTATTTTATATGAACATACATTTACCTTAGATTTGCCTTATTTCAAACAACAGCTGCATTTCATGTTAGTTTTCATTCGGTACTTTTGCAAACAGCACTTCCAAGGATAGCCTTTCCTACCCTAGTGAGCCCAGCTGGCCAGCCTCATTGTGTTATTTCATACCTCATTTAAACTTTCTGCAGCAACTTCACAGTGCTAGTGATTTTGGAGAAACACTGTAACCAAATGGGGAAAAATCATTAGCAATCAAGAGTCACAGTGTTTTGTCTTATTTTTTCTTTCTTGATTGAAATCAAGACTTCATCAGGAATCCTGTCTTTCAGAGATTATGGTCAAGTAATCTCTTAATCTTAGGGAAATGTATATCAAACTGGCCTGAAATTTGAACTATTTGACCTCTTCAAATGCTACTGAAAAATCAAAATTTAATGAATCTATCAATCATTCTCACTGCCTTTTTTCACATTGGGAATTTTTTTCTGCAGCTAGCTCAGCAATAGAGTATTCCTGCTCCCTATTTCTAACTGCATTAGTTACTGGGGCTGCTGTAACAAATTACCACAAATGTAGTGGCTTACAACAATATGGATTTATTATCTTACAGTTCTGGAGGTCAGAAGTCTGAAACAGTCACACAGGGCTAATGGGGATATGATAAGGCTGTGTTCCTTCTAGAGCAGTGGTTCTCAACCTTCTGGCCCTTTAAATACAGTTCTTCATGTTGGGACCCAATTATAAAATTATTTTTGTTGCTACTTCATAACTGTAATGTTGCTACTGTTATGAATCATAATGTAAATATCTGATATGCAGGATGGTCTTAGGCGACCCCTGTGAAAGGGTCGTTCGACCGCCAAAGGGGTCACGACCCACAGGTTGAGAACCGCTGTACTAGCTTCTTCAGGACAATTCAGGCGAATTCCTCACCCCAAAATTCTTTTTTTTTATGCCAAAAACTGATTTTATTTAGGCCAAAAATTTTACCCAGGATCACAATAATAAAAAGACAAAACAACACAATTTTAAAAATGGTCAAAATATTTGACAGACATTTCACAAAAGAAAATATACTAATGGCTAATAATACAGGAAATGCTCAACATCATTAATAACCAGGGAAACACAAAGTACAACCACAATGAGATACCACTTTATACCCATTAAATGGCTAGAATAAAAAAGATTGATAATGCAATGGGTTTGCCAACCTTAAGTTAATCGCATTTATAAAGGTTCTTTCACCAGGTAAGGTATTTACAGGTTCTAGGAATTCAAACATGGATATCTTTTCTTTGGGGCCATGATTCTTTCCACCACATAGAATGATTAAACATTTTGGTATTTATTTGTACATTTACTGATTTTTTTATTCCACCAGTACTCAAGAAGCCACAATGTGTTCATCAAGATTGCAGATTTTTTGTCCATCTGCTATCTGGTGTCAGGTAGCTGTAGATGGAACTTCTTGTATTTTGTGGTTTACCTGCAACTTAAAGTTGTGTTAAAACCCAGCACACCAGAAAGCCCAACAAGCAACAGTTTCCCCCTTGTCACTTCCCACATGCTTTTGTTTCTAGCTGCTATCACACTCCTTTCTTCTCCATTTACTCTGGAGAAGTAGGCTGGACTTTATTTAAACTATAAGGCTCAACTCAATTTTCATCCCCTCTGGGAAAACTTGGTCAAGGTTTTCTTCTGCAAAAGTTAACTTCCTTCTTCTCTTTGCTCATCAAGCCTTGTCAAATTGCCACAGTTGTCTTTTTTGTATATTAGACGTCTTCATAGCCTGAGTCCTTGCAGAGGCAGGTTTGTGACCTACCTATTTTTATATTTGGTGGTTTGTATGTGCTGAACAAATATTGGTTCTATCAATCAAAGAGTAAATTATAATTTCATCTTGAATTTACCCAAAACGTCTCAAAAATAAATTTTAGTGCTAGTATTGATCTTCAACAACTGTGTTTTAAGAATGAATAAATGTGGCTCTGGCCAGGTGGCTCAGTTGGTTATAGGTTTGATTCCTGGTCAGGGCACATAGCTAGGTTGCAGGTTCATCCCCAGTTGGGGTGCATTCGGGGCACTTATGGGAGGCAACTGATCAATGATTCTCTTTCACCTCAATGGTTCTCTTTTTCTTCTCTCTAAAAACATATCCTTGGATAGGATTAAAAAAAAGAAGAATGAATAGATGTGTGTCTACAAGAGAGGTCTCTTTTATGATAGAACTAGAGGCCTGGTGCATGAAATTCATGCGGGGGGGGGGGTGTCACCTCAGCCCAGCCTGCACCCTCTCCAATCCCCCTCACAATTCAGGACCACTGGCTCCTAACTACTCACCTGTCTGCCTGCCTGATTGCCCCTAACTTCCCCCCTGCTGGCTTGGTTGCCCTTTACTGCCCCCCATGCCGGCTTGGTCACCCCAAACTTGCCCCCCCAACTAGCCTGGTCACCCCTCCCTTCATCTCCCACCTCCAGCCTGGTTGCCCCACGCATCCTGCTGCTCAGTTGTTTGTCGCCCATCACTAACCCCCCTGCCAGCCTAGTTGCCCCATGCAGTCTGTTCAATTGTCTATTCGGATGCAATGGTCGCTTAGGCTTTTATATATATAGACATTTTTTTAAATTTAATTTGTGTGTGTGCATGAGCTAAAATATAATAAATAGTTTAAAGTTTCATGCAAGATTTGGTTCCAATACTTTTTGTGTGATCTGCCATTAAAATATCTTAATACATTTACACTTTCATTTATTGACCATTGATTAATTGAGGACACATACTACTGAGGAAACTCCTCAGACAGAGGTGAGCCTTGGTAAAGACCAGCCTGATAAAGTCCTGGCCTAGTGAGAGGTGCTACTTAATTGGCCATTCTGTCTGCCAGAATTTTAAGTAGCCTAGTACATGTCCTAGAAAGTAACTAATAACACTCAAGAAGTCATTCTCTGACAGGAGTTTAATAAAGACAGTAGTTTTTCACTTGTTTGTTTTGTCTATTTTAGAATGAATGGATTCATGCTTAAACAATTTTTATTTGGTATCATTTACTATTTTAATGCAACTAGAAATATTTATATTAGCATGAAAGCATTAGATAATTTAGTGATCTTCCACAATTGAAAAAAATCTCTATTAGTAATTTGCACATCTCATTTATCTCTGTGAGCTATCTTTCCTAAATTATTCTAATTGTTCTTTAAGCCATTAAAACTATGTTTAGACTAAAGTGTCAGTCTTTCAAGTGAGCAATTACAAAAATGGGATAAAGAGGAAATGTTTCCCTTGGTAGGACCCACAGATGTTCAGAGGATATTACTCTCATTCAACATTTTCATTTTTTGACCCTCTACTCTGGCATTGTTGCCTTTCACAACAGCATACAATGTAGGACAGATTCCAAGAGTCCACATTATTGCTGAGTTTTGTTGTTGAGCTAAATTTCTGCACAAAGGAAGCTAATTAAAGGAAGTTGGGT
>NW_006288615.1:563897-580153 GCF_000327345.1 Myotis davidii
TAGCATACAATGTAGAACAGTTTCCAAGAGTCCACATTATTGCTCAGTTTTGTTGTTGAGCTAAATTTCTGCACAATGGAAGCTAATTAAAGGAAGTTGGGTATTTTGAAAAAGTGCATAACCCAACTTTTCAGTCTGCTTTATTCACACTCTGGACTCCATTTTCTTATTGCATGGTTATCCTTAATTCAGTGAAAATCTAGGCTTTCATGACTCTCAACAAATTTATATTTGTAGGTGTCATGAAGAATTTTTCCATATATGGATGAGTTCTTTATTCTTTTATTTTATTTTTTTAGTTATTTAAAGGTTCACAATAGTTGTCTAGGCAGTTAACAATGAAATCCTTGATATCCAAAACTATATTCTTAGTAAAGAGGACCTAAGTACAAATACATTGTAAATTTTACCGTGATTGCAGGTGCAGATCAGGTGACTAATGCCCACAAAGTAAGTTAATTTCTCACCAAGTTTTATACATTATGTTTGTACACATGAAAGGATACTGAGATGAATCAGGGTATTTTATGCAGATGAAAAAAGATAAGATAGAGCGCTTTTATTTTTTTAAACTAGAGGCCTGATGCAGGAAATTTGTGCAAGAGTAGGCCTTCCTTCCCCCTGGTGCTGGCACAGGCTCCCCTCTAGCACCCTGGACCTGGGCTTCCCTCTGGCACCCGAGATCCTGGCTTCCCTCTTTCTGGCTGCCAGCAGGCATCCGGGACCCAGGCTTCCCTCACAGCTCTGGCTTCATCCAGAAGGACATCTGGTCTAATTAGCATATTATGTTTTTATTATTATAGATAGGAACTTTCCAGAGCAAAGCACACTTGCTGTAAGTATTGACCTGTTAGAAAACTCTTCCAACAGTTTCCCCAGGGATATAAAAACTTCAGGTCTTGCCAACAATGTATGCAATCCAATCTTACATCAATATTTACAGAGTTGAAAAACTCTAGGAGTCTCAACAATGCCTCTAGTGATGGCAGAAGACTTTTAAATTAGAGGTAGTCGTTGACCTATCCCCCATTGTTTATTGAAAGACTGTGAAAAACAAAGGAATGACAATAATGGATATGCCACTGGGTGCCAACTTCATTAAATCATATGACAGTAAATAATTTACCAGTGACAGTCTAATGACACAAACACAGTCCATCAGTGTTCTAGCATTTATAGTACAGGGACTTAGAGATTCAATAATGGTGTTGTAACTGGTGTCAAACTAACACTTTGTTGAAAAAAGTGATAAACTTTAGACAAAAATACAAAAAGCAACATTTGAAGGTACTAGAGAGTGTCCCAGGAAAGGCAGAACTCAGAGTGGTTGCAAACCTTGAAAGAAGGGAAACCTAGGGAGTGAAATACACATTTAAATGGTCTCCTCTCCTCAAGATACTCCCTTGTCCATTAGGGAGTAAAAGGAATAGAGCTCAGGCATGAAGCAGCAGTCTCATTGGGCTGGGCAATTAGAAAGCAAAGTTCAGGGGCCTCCAGAAGAGGAAGAAAGTCAAGGAGAAATCCTGGAAATGTCTGGTATGTTTTTTTTCCAGCCTTGATTAGCTCCCTCACTTGCATGTGCAAATTAGAACTCGGACTTCAGGGTTCTACAGATCTTCTAGGTTTTGTCTCAGAGCAGCTCCCTACTCTCCAGTGTTTTGCCCTGTGCTCTGTAGCCACTTCGGCCTCCCTGAACTCCAGTTCAGTGAGACTGCCCACTCTGTGCTGTGGGCTTGAACTCCAGCAGGCAGAATACTGGGCAATAGTTGGGCTTACCCTTATCTCAAGGACCACTGGTTTTTAATGCTAATTGTCTTATCTCTGCTGTGTTAGGCTCTCTTTTTTCTGCTTCTAGGACACCAGTTGCATGTATGTTAGACCAATTATCATTGTTCTATAACATTTAGAATTTTTTCTTCTTTTTTTCAGTGCCTTGTGTTTTGAATAATTTCTAATAACCTTTTTAATGTTCATTGACATTTCCTCATCAGTGTCAAATCTAATGGTGAGCCATTAAAGCAATTCATTTTCCCCATGTGCTCTTTATCCCTTTGCTGAGTTTCCAAACTGTGCATGATATCCACTTTTTACACTAGATCATTTACAGAGTAAGCTTAGTTATTTTCAACTACCTCTTTGATAGTTTCAACATTTGGATAATTTTCATGTCCGGTTTGGTTGGTGGCCATGTATCTTGACAGTGGATTGTTTTTCCTTGTGATTTTTTTTTTTTTACATAGTATAAGTTGTAATGGAATCCCAGACATAGTTTGTTAAATGATAAGAACTGATGTAAATAGTGTTGATACCCAGAAAGGGATTTTCTATTTTTCTGTCAGGTGATTTGTACGGGCTGTTGAGTAGTTAAAGAGTTATGCTGAGTTTGGGTTTCGTTGTAGTTCTGGTAAGTTTCAACAAACACAGACTTCTGATGCTTCTAGCGTTGCCTTGTGCCTAGCCTGTGGGATGAGATGCCAAAAGGGTTTCATCTTGTATGTACTGCATGCCCACTACACATCAAAGGGAATCAGTGTTCATGTTCTTGCCTCTCGGTGCTGGATAGGTTGGTGGTGGGCAGGTTGGCCATTTTCTGTTGTCCTGGTTTACCCTCAAACTTAGGTAGATCCTGCGTGCCATGGTTTTACAGGTGAGGCAGCCTAAACATTTCTCTCCCCCTCTTTATGTAAGTTACTAGAGGCTTTGTGCATGAAATTTGTGCACGAGGTGGTGGGGGTGGTCCCTTAGCACAGCCTGCACCCTCTCACAATCCAGGACCGCTGGCTCCTAACCACTCACCTGCCTGCCAACCGGATCACCCCTAACTAATCTGCCTGCTTTCTTCATTGCCCCTAACCACTCGCCTGCCTGCCTGATTGCCCCTAACCACTCTACCTTCCTGATGGCCCCTAACCTCTAGCCTGCCTGCCTGATTGACCCTAACCTCTAGCCTACCTGCCTGATTGACCCTAACCACTTGCCATCCCAGAACAAAGACCTCCATCCGGGGATAAGACCTACATCGTGGTCCATGACCTTCATGCCAGGGCCCAGAACTCAATCCTGGGATCCTAAACTTGAACCCAGATTCCCGTCCTGTATCAAGTGCCCAGACCTCCTTCCAGGACCCAGAATTCCATCTGGGGCCTAGACCACCAACCCAGGACCCAGATGTCAATCTGGGGCTCAGACCTACATCTGGGTCTCAGACATTCATGCCAGGGTCCAGAAGTCCATACCGGGGCCCAGACCTCAAACCCAGAATCCAGTCCTGTATCAGGGACCCAGACCTCCATATGAGGCTCAGGCATTTATGCCAGGGTCCAGAAGTCCATCCCATGACCCAGCCTCCAGGACACAGCCTTCCATCCCCAGACCAGACCTTCATCTCAGGACCCACACTTCCACCTGGGGCTCACACCTTCATGCCAGGGCCCAGAACTCATTCCAGGGACCCTAAACTTGAACACAGAATCCAGTCCTGTATCAGTGCCCAGACCTCCATCTAAGACCCATAACTCCATCCGGGGCTCAGATCTACATCCTGGTCCCAGACCTACATGCCAGGGACAGAAGTCAATTCAGGAGCCCTGATTTCATACTCTGAATTCAGTTCTGTATTGGGGACCTAGATCTCCATCCATGTTCCAGACCTCTATTTTATGACCCAGAGGCCCATCCCATGACAAGACCTCCCCCTAGGACAAAACCCTCCAACCTGAGCCCAGACCTCCATCCAAGGATGCTGACTACAATCTGGGGCTCTGACTTATATCCAGGTTGCAGGCCTTCAGGCAAGGCCCAGAAGTCCATCCCGGGACCAATATCTCAAACCCAAAATCCAATCTTGTATCGGGGGCCCAGACCTTCATCCCAGAACCTAGACCTCAACCTGGGGCTCAGACCTACATCTGGGTCCCAGACATTCATGTCACGATCCAGAAGTCCATCCTGGGGCTCAGATCTCAATCCCAGAATCCAGTCCTGTATCAGGGGCCCAGACCTCCATCCGGGGCTGAGACATACATCTGGGTCCCAAACCTTCAGTTCTGGCCCAGAAGTCCTCCCAGGATCCAGACCTCAAACCCATAATCCAATCTTGTGTCAGGGGCCCAGACCTCCATCCCAGTCCCATACTGGTAATCTGATCCATTTCTCTCACTCTCTCCTTCCTTCTCTCCTCTTTCCTCCTGTTTCTCCACTCGCTCTTTCCTATATTCTCTCTTATCTTTCTTCTTTCTCCAGATTAGCCTTTCAAGGAACTTATTAAACATATTATTATTTTTAAAATATAATATTTGGATTTGTGTGTTTCATCTATTGTGCATTTGTTTTCTACTTCATTGGATTCTACTCTTACCTGTATTATTTTCTTCTGTCTACATTCTTCGAGTTAATTTTTTTATCTTTTTCTAAATTCTTGAAATGAATAACTGGATCACTAACTTTTCAGCTTGATTCTATTCTAATTATGCACCCAAGGCATTTTGTTTTTAACATCATTTAATCGCATCTTACACACGTAATATTTATCTTTTTCACAATTATTTATGTTAAGTATTTTCTAACTTCCATTTAATTGCTTCTGGTAATCCAGAGTTGTCTTGATATGCATTTCTTAGCATTCAAACATTAAATTTTTAAAAGTAATTCTTTGTTAGTGATATATTCTTTCTTGTGGTATGAAAACATACTGTTAATTATTCTTTCAGATATATTAAGGTTCACTTTATTGATCTTTAAATGGGTGATTTTGGTAAATGTTAATCTGTGCACTTGAAAATAATTTATATTTTATACTATACAATTTTAATTTGGTCACATTTATGAATGGAGATGTTGAAATTTTAAATACCATTTTTTATTTTTTATTTTTTGCTTAGTCTACTAATTACTGAGATAGGTGTGTTAAAATCTCCCAATATAGCTATAAATTTATTGATTTCTCCTTTTAGTTCTGTAAAATTTTATATATTTGAATATTTGTAAATATTAATATATTTTAAGCTTTTTCATTATGTGCATAATAACTAAAACTTGAGTAATGTAAGTAGTGATAGTAGTTATTGGTTTCAGCACCATGGAACTATTGGTGACCTTAAGGAATTAGTTATATTGGAGTGGTAAAATCTAAAAAAGTCTAATTGAAGTACAATCAAGAGAGAATGAAAGGAGACATGGAGACAGAAGTGATAAACAGCTCCCCTCAGAGATAATTTGTTCTTTTAATAGGGGCATAGAAATGTGATGGTGGCTGGAGAAGAGAGTTGAGATCAAGGGAGGGTGTGCGTGTGCGTGTGTGTATTTAAAGAAGTTCTTACCGCATGGTTTTAAAACAGATGAGAACTTTATGCAGGAAGAAATTTGATAATGAAGGAGAGAGGAGAGCTAATTGCAGAAATAGGTTCTTAGAAGAGTCTGGAATCCAAAGTACAATGATGAACAGTTCATCCACTGTAACGCATATAAGTAGATTCCCCCATTTTGTGGTAGAAACATATGGAAGTTTTCTTCTCACTGTGTCTATTTTCTCTGTGAAAGAAGGGTCATCATCTGAGAGTGAGGAAAGGAGGGAATATTGGGGATTAAGATGAGGATTGGGGAATAGTTGTATGAAGTACTGGGAGAATAAGTATCTAGAAATGGAGTCAGATAATGAGGCATCAGTGAGAGCCTCCTTGAGAATGGTGGTTATGAAGCAAAGTGCAACCAGCTTCCCGTTTCTCAAATAGAAAAGTCTGACCAGCAGAAGAGGTATATTCTAAGTCTTTGGGCAGGGCATGAGATTTCTTCCTCCTTTCCAGATGAAAGCTCTGCTCTTTGTTGGGAAACTTAGCACACCCGTCATCTACTGCATGTCTCAGTTTAGTGCCATTTGCCAGACCACAGATTTTGTGACTACTGTAAATTTTCTGCAGATTTTGGTAATTAACTCTCAATCCTAGTTCTGAGTGTTACAATGTCTTGATTTTTTGGTTCAGGAGGAAGTTAGGAAGGATTGAGCACCTGATCTTAACAGATGCCATTTTTTAACCAGGAAGAAGTGAGAAGAGTGTTATCCACATGGTGACACATTTCTACTTTATGAAAATGTGTCACATTATCTTGCAGAAATATCACATGTGCTCACCCTCATTTTTTCTATTTTTCACCTTCTTGTGTCCTTTTCACTAAATTTTAAAATACCAATCCAACTGTGACTCTCCCAGCCTTGCTGCCCATGGACTCAATTGGGACTTCCTTGGGTCTCAGGGTCATCTAAAAGTCAACTCTCCTTCATGACTAGATCGCTCTATTTTTTTTGCTAACTTCAAGTGTTCAAAAACTAATTTATGTGATAGATTAAGGTGACAATCCATAACTGCACCCTGGGCACAGTCCTTTCACAATGGTGCAACAGATTTCCAAAAAAAAACAGCTTTTATTTCAACATAGCATCCTCCAGAGGATTGAATACTGTTTGGCTGTTAAGTCCTTCACACATCATTATTTCCCAAGCAAGAAGGTGATAAATCTCCCCACAAAACTAGTTCAGCATACATAGGGAAATGAGAGCTGTGACAATATCTGATTTGATTGCAGACTGGAAGGACAATTAAAAATAAATACTAAGTGTGTATATACATTCTGATAAGAAAAATGTCACTCATGTAAAGGTTAGGAAGGATATCAACTCAGACATCACCTCCCACATGCTCCCCCCTCTCCCTATCAATGAGGCCACCTTGAGGCCTATCTTCAGCATTCCATAGGACAAGCTTTTGCATGTATTTTGTGAGTCCCATGGCTATACTCAGAAGGACGCATGGTTGTTGTTTCACCTGTTCTTGTACAGGATTGTCTGGACCAATTCAGAAACATCCTGTAGCCTCCAGCCCTTAGCCTGGCATAGCTTGACACACGCTCACCCGCCCCCCCCCCCCAAAAAAAGAAAAGTCTTTTCAAATAATCATTTGTGGGCTGTGATGCTTGGGATAGAAGATCTGAGACAAAAACTGGCAAGGGAATCCTAAGGATTTTTTTTCTTTCTTTAGATGAAAATTTAAAGGGACTAGCATGAAGAAACCTATCCGTGTTAGTGGAAGCAACGAACCCCTTCAAAATGCTATCCGTGAAATGTTATGTTTTTAAGGGGCAATGTGAAATATTCAGCAGAGCCCATGTCCCGCCTCAGGCCCCCACCCTCCCAGTCCAACCTCTGATATGTTTAATAAAAAGGTGGTGTTCTGCACAGAAGGAAAGTGGTGCAGCACAGACACTCGCTGGACGTGGGAAGCAAACCATCTCCCTGAACCGTTAGACTCCTCTGTGACCGGCCCATGGCCTTGGCGGACTGATACGCGTGGTGAAGAAACACCTGTGTTTCGCAGAGCCAGTGTGGGAGGAAGAGACAATCCTTCCCTGCTGCCAGGATAAGCAAGAGTTTTGGCCAGACCTTTGGGCACACAACAAGGAGCCAGACGCAAAGCAAAGACTATGGCACTAAAATAGATTAATAAGGAGCTTAGTTATTTGTCTCGTGACCCTTTAGCACAATGTTCTGCAGGTCCAGTTGGGGATAAATTTTATTGGCAAACCACACTTATGGGAGTAATGACAACCCATATCAAGGTGGTGTCAATTCATTTTCCTATAGACTACTCCTCCAAACCACCTAAGGTTGCTTTACAAGAAGAATTTGTCACCCAAATATTAACAGTAATGGAAGCATTTGTCTTGATATTCTAAGATCACAGTGGTCTCCTGCTTTAACTATTTCTAAAATTCTCTTATGCATTTGTTCACTGCTATGTGATCCAAACCCAGAAGACTCCTTAGTGCCAGAGACTGCACGGTTCTATAAAACAGACAGATAATAAATAGAACAGACTATCACGGGAATGGACTTAGAAGTATGCCATGTGATGCTCCCTTAAAATCAGAACAACCTGCATCATAGTGGAATAAACTGTACTGTTCCTTTTTGATTTCCTCATCTGACTGCTCTCCTATCAGACCTCATCTTTTCAAATTTTAGTTTTTGTTTACCTCCCGCCATTCATTCACATGCTCATCCGAGAAGGCAAGTTCTTCCAGTTTTGGACAATACCTGATTTTTAGAAACAGTTAAGTAAGTAGTTGCAAGAGAACAGTTGCTCAAGATTCAGAATTAAAAACAAAACCAAGAGCACATGTATGATGTGGCCAATGTCTTCACTCGAATTTGGTTATGAGACGAAACCATTCCTCACTGCTCTAGCATGCTGAAGAGATCATGGGGTTTGGGGGGGTGGGAGGGGGGAGGAGACGGATGCTCAGTTGTCGCATCAAAGGAAACAGCATTAAAGCAGCAGCATCCATTCTTACTGAAGCCTTCCACTGTTAGAGATCTGAGGTTCCATGGTCTAGTTTATGGTCATACCTAATGTGGCTGGAGAATTGGTATTGAATTTATAGCACCAGACAGAAAATGTGATGTATTTTCTGCACGTCAATAAAGGCATGACCCGTTCTTGTTCTGCAGAGAGTGGGAATTGGAAGTCAAATACCCGCTGTATTCTGAAATAGGGTCTCAGACATTTTGCATTTTCATTTAAATTGTTAGGAGGTTTGGAACTTTGAGTTATTCTATCTTCCAATACACTGTTTAATACAGGACTGAGTTAGTGATGCAAGTTGTCAATGGCTGAGTGACCAACTAATAACTCTGCTAGTAATTGATTTATTTTTCTTTAATAGCGTTGTATAAACAAACCAAAAATAAATATTCTGCAAGACAGAAAAAATAATACTATTAGAATCCAGTTGCAGATTATTCTTTTCCTATGATATTGTTAAAGCAAAAACCAAGTTTAATATATAAATGATTTTTTTAAAACCTTAAAGAAAAATCAACATTAATCTTTCCTTATTTTATATTCAAATAATCATTACCTAAATGGGAAAAATGCTAATTATGATACAAGAAGATACATTTTCATTTTCTTCTTGGTGAATTTTGGCTTAATGGTTACTCATGAAAATATAATCAAGAAATATGCCCTGTAGCTCATATTACTAGAATCAGCCTTAATGAGAGAGCACACGATAGATGGAATAGTCAATTGTGGAAAGTTTGTGAAAGTAATTGGAATTCACAAAAAACATTATTCTTCAGTTTGTCAAGTACAGTGTTTTCCACTTCAGTTCTGCAGAACTCTTTAATACCAGCTGTGTTATATCAACTATGAACATCAACACAATTATTGATGATGATAACAGAATAAAATTACCATAGCTGGGAAAAGGCAAACCAAGTAGGTTGACAAAAATGAACCTGTTTGTCTATAGGATTTTTAGTGTGATATATATCATACTGCAACATGAATAACTTAGTGGATCTAGTATTGCATGATCTGAGAAATACCAATCAGGAGAATGATTTAAAGGAAGCCTTCAAGTTTACTTATAGATATTGTGACATGAACAGCTTGGAAAGTTTCCAAAGGTATTTTGTTATATTATCCTGAGTGTAATTGAGGCCCTGTTGTTCAATATTCAGCTCCATCTGGGGAATACAAGAAAGAAACACACTAATGGTGTGTGTCAGCAATTTTTTTTCTGTGAAAAATGTCCCATCCCCTATGGTGAGTGTGCTGAGCTGAGATGCTGTAATACACATAAAATATAAATCAGCCATTCACCGGCACTGTTGTCTACACACAGGACCAAACATATCACCCATTTTTATGCAATTGTTCATTCATTTATTCATTCATGAATGATTCAGCAAGCATTGATGGACAACCTTGTCTTTTATAAGCATAACTATAGGCACTCAAGAAAGCCATGAGTCTTCAAACTGGTTAACATTAAAATCAATTTGCAGGCACAACTTAAACTGAAGATATCAATAAAAATGTGCTCGTTAGTCAACATTATTTCCCTTCACATATCTTTATTAATTCTACCATATATTTAAAATATACTGGACTATTAAAATTTTAATCTTTATTAAATGTTTAGAGTCATGCACAATGTCACCTTTTATCAATCTGTTTAGCTCTATTTCTCACTTTATCAGGGTGTGAAAGCACAAACACATTTTATAAATTTATACAGTTTAAACCAAAACACTCCCTGAAATCACAACAAAATTGCAACAAAGTGATAGAATAAAAAAGTGCTTTTTGCTCCATCCCCCAGATCTCAGCTTTTTTTCTTTACTTTTAAATGTATTACCTTTATAATTGGACTAACACCCTTTAGACTTTAGGCATTTCTGTATAGTCTAGTGTGGCGTTTGTTGTTTGGCTTTGAAGCACCATTTTCTGAATTTAAGTGTAATACTCATCCCTTTTGGAAATTTTGGAGAATGCGGAAAAGTACAACAACAAAAAAGAGGATGAAATTTCCTTGTAGCCTACAAATACAATTTAGAAAGTTTTCATTTTCCTGGCATAATTGGTACCAAAAAAATGATACAAAACAAAATCAAATTAAAATGGGAAACTAGCATATTATTGAGGCTGTCAGACTTAGCAAATATAAATACCGGGCACCCAGCTAAATTCAAATGTCAGATAAACAATAGGTGATATTTTTAGTATTAGCATGTCCCATGTATACATTGCATAAGATACACACATACACACACACACACACACACATTTATTGCCCTATACTAATAAAAGGGTAATATACATATGGAACATACATATGAAAAGTCTGTGTTTGTGTGTGAGCATGTGTTGTATTTTTGCCAAATAATGTTTCTCCCAGTTTTGAGATGATCATTTTTTTTCTCTCCCTCTACCTCCTTCCACAAGAATAAATTACTTTAACTGATTATTGTATGTTAAACTCAACTTGAAAATTTTGAGTATATTTGTGAAAGAAATTAATCTTTAATTTTTTTACATAATGTCCTTGTTTAGTATTTTTAAACTATTTTTATTAATTTCAGAGAGGAAGGGAAAGGGAGAGAGAGAGAAACATCAATGATGAGAGAGAATTATTGATCCGCAGCCTCCTGCACACCTCCTAATGGGGATAGAGCCTGAATCCAGGGCAGGTGCCCTGACCAAGACCTCCTGGTTCATAGGTTGATGCTCAACCACTGTGCCACACAGGCCAGGTTCAAACCTCTTTTTAACTTAATATTTGCAATACAGTGAGGGGTACATTTGGGATTTAGTAAAATGAAACAAAATTAGCCATAACTATTAAACTCTGCAAATACCATTACTTGAGCTCCCAGACTGCAAGAGGGCATAGGTCGGGCTGAGGGACCCCCCCTAGTGCACAAATTTTTGTGCACCGGCCTCTAGTATGATGATTAAAAAGAAGCCTTTTCTAATCTTTTCTCTCATATTTGTATCCATTTATCTTAAGAACATGCTAAGACTCAGAGAATGAATTTGTTCTTGAATATGCCCAAACGATAAAATTCTGTAACTATCTGTACAGAAAAAGCATATGTATTTGGACTGGCATACGAATTTTTTCTTGTGGATCAGCAAAATCCATAAAATCTAAAGATTTATTTTTCATAAGTGATTTTCTTAAAGCTGAGAAAAATGGATTAGAGTTGTTTAATAATTTACCAATTGCAATATCATCCAGATAAGAGAATAGGAAAGCACTCTAGGTTTTTCAAGCAGAGAGAGATGTAATGCAGGTCATTGCTTATACAGGTGTCTGAAGGGCTGGGGGAGTAAATGAGGCAAAGAGGCCACTAGAGGAGCCCAAGAGAGCAGGGGCTTATCCAGGGAGTAGAGGTGGAAGCTGGTACCATTTCTGGACTGGAGTCCAGCTCTCACTTGATTCTGTTCTGGAGACAATGTCACTGCTGTTATTGCCCCCCCTGAAACTGCCCCAATGCAGCTGAACAGATAAGCAGGGGCCCACACATCTTTTGTCCTCAACTCCTAGAAACACTGCTACATTTCTGTCTCCATCTTCTGATGCTCTGCCAGTATAGGTGGCCCTCAAGTAATTTTATTTTGTTTAACGTTGTTTCATTATAATATTGCTAAGATGCCATAGGAACTTAATTATTGTTTATATCAATTACCCTATGGTAAAATTGGTTTTGTTGTCTTCACTTTGCTTACAGTCACAGAAGCTACTGATGAGGTTAAGTGAGGACTTACAAAGCAAACCAGAATTTAGCTGGCAAGGGAGTTGGGGACATACAATTAGAAATTATTCCTTAGTCTTTTCAGCCTTTGTCTAAGAATTTCCACCCACTTGAAATCAGAGGTTTGACTGAAGCCTCCGCTGGTCAACACACCACTCA
This sequence comes from Myotis davidii, assembly GCF_000327345.1. Classification (NCBI taxonomy): domain Eukaryota; kingdom Metazoa; phylum Chordata; class Mammalia; order Chiroptera; family Vespertilionidae; genus Myotis; species Myotis davidii. The sequence goes on from NW_006288615.1 coordinate 576,154, forward strand.
TATTTCATGCAATTTACTTGCACAGCCCATGATTTCATCTGGTAAGTCAATCATGTCCACATGTTTTCAGATTAATTGCTTAATCTCAACAATTACTAGGGAAATCTTACTTTCTTATACTTATTGTGAACAACTACGTCTTCCCAATGTAATGTGAATAGATTTTAGACTTTCAACATATTTAAAGAAGCTCTTCTCAAAATGTGAGCCATGAGCCAACTCCATTAGAAGATCCTGAGGCACTTTTTAATCAAACAAAAACACTAAAAACATGTATGTGGGTTTTCCCCTAGATGTGTCAAACCAGAATCTCTGAGCATGGACTCAGAACCTGCATTTTATGTAAATTCTCTCTGGTGACTGTAACAGTCATTGTTGCTGATAGAGAAGGGTCATCCACTGTAGCTCTTTCAAGTAGACAGAGATGTAATACAGGAAATTGCTTATCCAGGTGTTGTGTACGCTGGTCTAGGTAAATGATTCTCAGTGGTAAGATGGTGGTCTGGACTGCACAGTGTCACCCCCAAATTCATATGTGGGAACCCTAACCCCCTAAGTGACTGTATTGGAGATAGGGTCTTTAAAGAGTAGATTATGTTAAATGAGGTCATAAGTATGGGGCCCTATCCATAGACTGATGCTCTTAAAAGAGCAGGAAAAGTCACTAGAGCTTCCTCTCTGCCATGTGAAGACACAGTGAGAAGGTGGCTATATGCAAGCCAGGAAGAGAGGCCTCACCTGAAACGGAATCCTGCCAGAATCTTGTTCTTGGTCTTTCTAACCCCAGGATTATGAGAAAATAATAATTCTCACTGTTGGTTAAGCTATCCAGGCTATGAGAGTTTGTTACGGCAGTCCAAGCTGACTAAGACAGTTGGTGATGGGAGGGGGGCTGGAAGGCTGCAGCAGACTCTTCACCCGTATCACCTATCCCCCCTTCTGCCCACTCCTCACCTGTGAGAGGATGTTATGTAGATGGATCACAGCACACACACCCTGTAATCCCTGAGTATCAGCTCTGGACACTTACTCACTGCTGCTCCCCACGTTACACAATCTCAGAGATGGTGGTATGGTCACATTTTTGCCCTCGAAACAGTTGTGGCACTGACAGTTCACACAGCTTTCCACTGTTTTCTCAGCTGCTCACCTGTTCAAACTTTATCTTTCCTGAAATTGCACTGAATTTTCATCCCATGATTTTGTCATCCATTGGCTTTGACTTTGGCTGTGTCCTGATACTGTGTCCCCTCTTACCCAGATGACTAGCTTTGCTCACGCAAGCATTTTGTGGCTCCTGCTTTGTGAATTTTTATCTTCAGGCTCTATTTGTTTTATTTTGATACCCGACACTCTCCGTTCTGGAAATGTAGGTGGGAAGCACTCTCCGAAGTTGATAGCCAGATCACACTTACTGTGAGGCCTGTCCCCATAGCAGCCACCCACAGAAGTGCTGCTGCTTTCACAGTGAGCTGAGGTTGTGCTGTGTGAGCAGCTGCCCCTCATGGATCTAAAGGGAGCAGCTGGTGCCACAGTGGATGCCAAAATTCAATCCAACCCATTGGGGAAATGAATAAATAGTTGCCCAGCATCTCTGTTCCATGCTTAGTGAGACCTTATTTTCCCACTGTAATAACATAATATAATGATCACATAATGAATGCTAAAGTGTCTGACTTTCATGAAAATAGCCCTTGCTATGGTCTAAATGTTTGTGCTTCCCTACCCCCGAATTCATATATTGAAACTCTGATCCCCCAAAATGATGATGCTAGGAGATGGGGCCTTTGGAAGGTTCTTATGCATTGGGGATGAAGCCCTCTTAAATGAGATAGATTAGGATGCCTTAAATGGGTGCCTTATTAGGATCCCACCAAGTCCCGAACCCCTTCAACCAGTGAGGACATAGTGAGAAGAAGGCCATTTGCAACCAGGAAGAGGGCTCTCACCGGAACCTGACCATGCTCTGGCACCTAGATCTTAGAATTCCGGCCTCCAGAACTGTGAGAAAATAAATTTTTGTTGTTTAACCCACCCAATCTGTGGTGTTATATTATGGCAGTCCATGCAGACATCTATGTTCCTTATGTTGCTAATTCTCTCTCTGGTCCTACCTATTTTTTAATTAAAACTGTTTATTAAGTTCTTAATTTTTTTATTATATTCTTTAGTTTCAGGAACTCTACTTTGTAAAATAGTTTCCAGCTTTGAAGCAATATTCTCAATATTTATTTATTTTTTAAAATGTTACTAATATTTTAAAGTCTATACCTGAAAATTGCAATAGGTAGATCACTTACAAGCTGTTTCTAACATCTTTAATTTTTTTATTGGTGTGTAGTTTTTTGTTTGTATTTCCTGGCATAACTGTTATTTATTTTTTTCAAGTATGTTTTTATTGATTTTAGAGAGAGGAAGGGAGAGGGATAGAGAGATGGAAACATTGATGAGAGAGAAACATCCATCTGCTGCCTTCTGTATGCCTCCTACTGAGGATTGAGCCAGCAACCCAGGCAACATGCCCTGACAAGGAATCTAACCAGTGACCTCTCCGTGCATCGAACGGTGCTCTACCAACTAACTCACACCGTCCAGGACATGATTGTTATTTAAAAAAAATTTAATCCTGAACCTTATATGTGAAAACATGTAGGTGATCTGGGAGGCATTTTCTTCCTCAAGGGACATTCTTTTCCTACTATCCAAATGGAGTACAGACCTATAACCCGATCTAGTTGAAGTTACTCTTTTTGGTTTGCCCATATTCTTAGTGTACCCCTTTGGAAATCTCAGTTGTATCCTGAACCCCTCCTCCTTGTCAGCCCCAAACTCTAAAGCTTGTTTCTTGGCATCACACCTCTGCTAAAACTGCTTACTTAGTCACTTGCTTTCTCTATCTTGTCTGAATATTTCTCCTAATTTTTTTCATATCTTCTCACAAATGCATCTTAGGAGTTTTCAAATGCTCAAGGGTACATTAATTTTAGAATAGTTGCTCACTTCTCTGTGCTTTTCCATTCTGCTGTGATCTTGATCTCTTCGTTCTGATGTGCTGAAAGCTCTGAGCTCCAACATTTGCCTCCTCACACTCCAGCAAAATGCTTTCTTTTGGGTTGTGTGTCCTGTGCCGTGAACCAGCCAATGCCTGGCTGTGAAGCTGTGCAGATCTTCACTCCGGGAAGCTTCATGCGGGGCCTTGGCCTCTCAAGTCCTGGCTTCCTTTATTGCTTTCTGACACATTCCAATAGTTTTTCAATTAATTTTATCCAACTTTTATAGTTGCTCTCAGCAAGGGTATTGGTATGACATCAAGCGTGCTGTCATAGTCCAAAATAAATGTCTAAATATTTAAACATATACAATATTAACTTATTGATTTTCACAACTTATTATCTCCATCTTACAGACCAGAAAAAGTGAAAACAAACGTGAGAATAAATAACTTGCTCAAGGTCACAGAGTTAGTAAATTCAAACAATTTGACACCGAAAGTCATGCTTTTTTAAAAAAATATATATTTTATTGATTGTTTGACTCCGAAAGTCATGCTTTTTACTTGCCATGCTCTACTTCAAGCAAGATAAAACCCCAAAAATAGTGGCTTATACTGGTATGATGACTTTCTCTTGAAATCAGGGGTCTATAAAGTGTCTCCAAATAATCACATTTGTGTTTCAGGAGGTCAAAGCAGGGAAGAAGAAAGATAGGGTTATGTATGAATGAAAAAAGCAACAATGTAAGAAAACTTGAGAAGAATCATATTTTTTTGACTGTGGCAAAAGTCATGCTTTTTACCTGCTATGCTCTACTTCAAGGAGATAAAACCCAAAATATAGTGGCTTATACTGGTATGATGACTTTCTCTTGAAATCAGGGGTCTATAAAGTGTCTCCAAATAATCACATTTGTGTTTCAGGAGGTCAAAGCAGGGAAGAAGAAAGATAGGGTTATGTATGAATAAAAAAAGCAACAATGTAAGAGAACTGAGAAGAATCATATT
>NW_006288615.1:580180-585180 GCF_000327345.1 Myotis davidii
TTCTGCTCACCTTTTCTCTCTTCCCAAATAAATAATGGGAATGGGTTCTTTATAATGTCATCTCAGTAAAAATCACCTATCTTAAAAGAAATGATGTCTTTTAAAAACTAAAATACAATAAGTAAACATACTTACTGTGTAGTTAACATCAACAGTAAGCTTATTTATTTATCTGTTTACATTTGGAAACCTTTTTCGTCTTAAACCAGAATAATGCTGGTCTCTCTGGAGGGATTGTCTATCTTTCTGAGGAAACGTAAGAGAGACCAACACTGTCTCCAACCTGGGCCCACTGTCATTAGGTATTATTTCAGGTTTTTAAAAAATATATATTTTATTGATATTTTACAAGAGGAAGGGAGCGGGATAGACAGTCAGAAACATCTATGAGAGAGAAACATCCATCAGCTGCCTTCCACACCCCCCCCCCGCCCCCACACTGGGGATGTGCCCACAACCAAGATACACTGTTTGCCTTTGGAATCCTTCTGCGTCTTAAACCAGAATAGTGCTGGTCTCTCTGGAGGGATCGTCTATCTGCCTTCTGAAGAAATGTAGGAGAGACAGTGTTGGTGTTGTCATCCAGACCTGGGCCCATTGTCATTAGGTATAATTTCAGTTTTTTAAAAAATATATTTTATTGATCTGTGACAGAGAAGAAGGGAGAGGGATAGAGAGTCAGAAACATCGATGAGAGAGAAACATCCATCAGCTGCCTTCCACACCCCCCCCCCGCCCCCCCACTGGGGATGTGCCCGCAACCACGGTACATGCCTTTGACTGGAATCGAACCTGGACCCCTTGAGTCCGCAGGCCGATGCTCTATCCACTGAGCCAAACCGGTCAGGGCTATTTCAGTTTTTTTTTAGAATAGACTTTCCTTACTAACTCCATGGAATGATCTGGTGCTTTAAGATAATTTCAAGATAGTGCTTGAGACTGGAAAATTGTTTGTTCAAATGAGTTGACAGTTGCCTTTATTAAACATTGAATCTTGGTTTTCTTTCCAAAAAGATGTTTAAGTCCTGGGGTCAAGGGGAGTAGGAAAGTTCTCTAGGATTTCTAAATACCATGCTTTCCACAGCTCACCATTTCAAAAGATAGCGGCACAGTCAGAACTGACAAGACTGTGGACCTGTGCCAAGCACTTTACCTTTCTATTCAGCAAAGCCATCACAGCGATTCATTGTTAGAACAAAATGTCTCCAGAAAACTAAGGACATGTTGCCTCTTTTGCACATCCCCTCCATTTCCCCCTGCTTTTTACTATAAGGTAAATATGGCTAATATCTGTGGCACCAAAAACAACAACAAGAAAACAAAACTAGTCAACCCGTCTAAATCAGATTAGTGAGCCTGTTTTTCATATTTATTAAGCTTCTTTCTTTATAGCTCTTATTTGTGGGGTAAGTGATTTCAAGGAACCCAACAGAATGCAATCCTAATGTACAATTAAAAATGTTGACTAGTCAGCTTACTTAGGTTGTCTGCAGTGTGCAACACCATTCTTTGTCCTTAACCAGTTTGCCCTTTGAGATAATGCAATGGATTTACTTGCATTTGTTCATAGACATGTCAATCTTGTGAAGTCCATACTGTATTGTCTGGATACAATAGAATAACTGCCAAGGGTTAGAAGGGGTCTAGGGTGAACTAAGAGTAGACGATTCAGGAAATGTGTCCTAATTCCAGGTTCAAACCAGAGACTCTCACAAAAACCTGGTTAGAATTCCAACTTCACTACTTGCTAAACCTGTGGCTTTGGTAGAGTTACTTAATTTCCCTGAACCTTAGTTTGTCATTTATAAGTGGAGATAATAATACACAAATCTCATAAAGTTTATGATGATTTTAAATGATTGTATATGTAGATGATTTAGCAAAGTATCTGGCAAATAGTTAAGTATTTAGAAATAATTGCTTTAGCAATGTTTATATTAATAGTTATGAATTTCACAAGCCACATACTCAGAGGTGCAAAAAAATATATATATCGTTTTTAAATAATTGAATTTACCTTTTTATTTCTCCCTAACATTTTATCATGAAAATATTCAAACATATAAAAATGGAAAGAACTCATGGCAAATACCTCTAAGGCCACCATCTACATTCTACCATTAACATTTTACTATACTTGTTTAATACAAGTCTACTCTTCTTCTATTTATCCAACCCTCCATCCATCCATTCATTCATCCACCCATCCATCCTTCCATTGATTTTATTTACTTTATGAATTTTAACTTGTGATTCTCTTATTTTGCATTTTTATATCCACTAGATATTCCCTAGCTACATACATTTATTACATTTTCAGATTCTTTAATTAAAAGCATCATAAAGTGAAATGATGCAAGTTAAAGCTGGTGTTCCCATAAAACTGTTTGAGCTAGAAATTATGTCCCTGAGATATTAATGATGCACCATATAGAAAGGGCTACAGGTACTCAAAATTATCACAAAATGTTGTGATTATTCTGAAACCAAAGTAATTTTAATAAGCAGAGTAACAACACAATGTGTTCTATAATATTCAACACTCAAATGAACAATGAAGGGGATTGAGTGTTGTATGTCACTCTGTTCTTGGAGTGACCTTTCACTTAAGAATAAGTATACAGGAAAAACATAGAGCTTTAAAATATGTCTGCTTGTCTCAATATTGTAAAAAATATTTATGTTTCAGTTAGAGAGAGGAACACTTCAGAGAGCAATTTGGTAAAATCTAATAAAAGTATGCAAACATGTGCCCTGCAATCCAGCAATTCTATCCCTTGGAATTTACTCATAATAAAATTCTTACACATGTGCAGAAGATATTTGTACGAGTGTTTTCACTGCAATACATTTTGTAATAGCAAAGTAATCTCTGTCCCTCAACAAGGTCAGAAATAAAGTGGCCATATTAATAAAATGCAATTCTATTTTCAATTCAAAAGAAATGAACTGATCCTGTATGTAACAAATTGAATAGCTCTCAAAAAAAGTCATGCTGAGTGTAAAATGGTTTGTAAAATGTCAAGTATAGGGTGATAGTCTTTATGCAAATGTTTAAATACATGAAAGAAAGCATATGAAAATTTTAAAAATACTTTGGAAAAATAGGACTAAGTGCTAACATTATGACTTATGAAATACTCTTTTTTCTCTCTTTAAGTTTCTGTGTTTTCTTTTTCTCTATAATTAACATAAATTACTATTCTTACTCTTATTTCTACTGTTATAATTTCTCCTATCATCACTACTGTTTTTACATGAACATAACATTTCAATAGTAGTATTTATTCTTCATAATATTGCATCTGATTTTTAAGAAAAACATTTTTCAGAAATCATCACTGAAGAAGGGATTAAATAACATGTACTAGTACATGTATTCAATCTGCCAGTAAGTGATAGAGTCAGAATGGACCACAGGTTTCTGATGACAAATGAGCATTTGTGTTGTTGTTTTTTTCCATTTTACTTTCTGTTTCTGCCTATTAGAGTGATATACACATGAGAAGTCAGTAAGTACTTTTATTGGCAGATAGTAATAATAACAAAAGTGCCTGAATAATCAAAGGTTATAAAACACTATGTTGTAAGGACATTAGCTATACTAATCACGTGGTCTGTAAGGAATCTACTGCTATTATCTGAACTTGACAGATGAGAAAACAGGTGCTGAACATTTGTTCAGCGTCCGCTGGGGAGAAGTGCCACGCTGGGGTTTGAACTTAGGCAGCCCTACTCCAGAGACCACACTCTCAGCCCCTAGTCATCCTACCATAAAAACCTTTGTTTCCACTCCTCCTGATAGAACTGGTAAGTGCAGAATTCCCTGAGGAAGTTTCCCAGTTCTGATGTGATGCTAATGAAAATTCTCTCTGAGGGCTTCTTGACACTTTCAATTTAGTTCAATTTTGCCCAGTTTATTTATCAGCATGCTAAAGAATTTCATTGCCAGTACAAGCAAATGAGTACAAATTCAACCGCTGTGGTAATTACTTCAATTTTTTTTCTTTCAAATTTTGTTTTCATCATTGATGGGCCTTTTCTCAATTTTACTTAATTTTCTTTGTACTAAGATATCAGTGTAACAATGTCACACACCATGATTAGACTGCTGACCTAAAATGAGCTTTATTTTTTTAAAAAAAGAAAAGATATTCTAAAAGCTATAGGAACCTTATTGCTAAATCTTTCTTTTGATATATATGTAAGAAAACATAATGTACAATGCTCAAAATAACTTCATAGAAAAACCTCGTTGCTATTTTGGCAACATCAGTTGATTCTGGCTTCATGCATGGTGAGCAATGTGAATTTTCTCAGCAAATGGGCCTTTGGCACAAAGTACAAGTTCAAAATTAACACAAGGATACATAGTGAAACGCAATGCACTCGGGGTTGAATCTACCATTCAAGGCAACTATTATTACTAATATCTAGGGGTATCTTTTTAGATAAATTAAACACCTTTATGTAGTTAGTCTCACCTTCTATGCAAAGTTTCACATACAGGGGTGGGCAAAAGTTGGTTTTCAGTTGTGAAAACACAAAACAGAGTTTATTCATGTATTATTATTTATTATCACTGTATTATTTTCCATATGAACAACTGCAGAGATATACGTATCTTTTAATATCTGCATAGCATTCCATTTATGGATGTAGTGTAATTTCACTAATCACCTGTTGGTGGGTAGATAAGGAAATGATTGTGTACATTTATTTTTATCACATTTCCTGCTCATGGATGTCACTATATGCGATAAAGTAACTTCATTATTTGTTCATTAGCCTAACCTTCATTAAAATAGTGTTTGAAGGACAATATGAATAAGTTAATTTGTGGTATAAAAATTAACTATTAAATTTAGATTTAAAGAGTATGTGGTTAAATAATTTGTGTGGGAAATATACAGATGTTTTAGGTCATGATTATGTGGGTATTTTGAATGCTGTGCCTTTCTCATAGGAATAGGATATACCAAGGTGCTGATTAGACTAAC
>NW_006288615.1:588836-606758 GCF_000327345.1 Myotis davidii
TTCTCATTCTGCAGAAGCAAATCTTTTATCTCAGAGAAACATTCTTCAGTCATTTGTCTAGCCAATGATGGCGAACTTATGACACGTGAACCTCTGACACGCGAACTCATTTTTTTGGTTGATTTTTCTTTGTTAAATGGCATTTAAATATATAAAATAAATATCAAAAATATAAGGCTTTGTTTTACTATGGTTGCAAATATCAAAAAATTTCTATATGTAACACAGCACCAGAGTTAAGTTAGGGTTTTTCAAAATCCTGACACACCGAGCTCAAAAGGTTCGCCATCACTGGTCTAGTCATTATATATAGCTCATTGGTTTCCTTTTCTCCTAAAATTCTTGAAATTTGGATACTAAGGTTCTGAAATCTATTATCAAGATTTTTCTTTCAGTTTTTCTCTCTTTCCACATTCTTGGTCTGCACTTTGATAAAATATTCTTGCACTCATTCTCCCAGGCCCCTACTATCGTTCTTAACAGTAGTGATCTCATACTTAAATTTATTTACCGAATTTTCTAAGTCAAACATTTAGTTTATTTATTTATTTGTTTATTTATTTATTTAACTGCACGACCCCTACTGGGGATTGAGCCCACAACCTGGGTATGTGCCTTGACTGGAAATCGAACTGTGACCTTCTGGTTCATAGGTCAGTGCTCACCATAGAGCCATGCAGGTTGGGCTAGTTTTATTTTAGAAAGTGCTGTTTTGTACTGAACTGGAATCCTGTGGTTGTTCTTTACCATGCTATTACGATATATTGTGTTGTCTGAGTCATCCACTGTCATCTTCAAATATTCTATTTTGCTTGGTGCCTTCACTATAGGATCTTCCTTTGCTGAAAGTTTGGGTCCTTTGGATGTGTGATTATTTTTCCCTGTGATCTCTAGAAATCAGTTTTGGTTGCTGAAACACCCTAAGTGGAGGAAATCTCAGAAGGAAGGGAAGTTGAATCTACATCTATGTCTTTGAGTTGTAGGTATGCTAATAGGCAGGCAGCAGGAAAACCCTATGATACAGTTTCCTAATACTCTCCCAGCCTCAGAAGTAAGGAGGACTGAACTCACCTTTTCAGCTCTGCCTTCTCTTTTGAAGGCTGAGGAGACCAAGCCCAATTAGATATGTGCACACACATACATATCCAATGTTGACCTCACCAAATTCCCAAGGGTTTGCAGATTTCTGTAGGCTAGGTCTTTTTAAATACCCCCATAAGGTTTCCTCGGGGGTTCTCTTACCAGAATCTCACCAAACCCACGAACGGAAAAGCTCTTCTCAAGGTTCTTCCTTAGGATTCTTCAATTCCAGAGCTAACAACCCCTCTAATACCCAGGAATCTACTGCGGCCCACAGCCATTTGGACAGGTGAGTCAGAAGTATTCTTGTTGATAATGAGAGAAAGGATAATGCATTCCCTGAATCTTCCCAGAATCTCTGAATTCCTTGCCATTGGTATTAATATTTGTCAATAGAATAGCTGAAAGTTTCATTTATTTCCTATTAACAATTCTTCACTGTTGAGGTAATTGTGAATTCAACATGCATAATTTTTTCCCTGTGTTTCCTTTATAGATGCCCTGTTCATGGCTATGGTCCATTTTATCTGCTCTCTATGAAGCCAAAGAGAAATGCAATAGAATACATAATTAAACTCTAAGTGATGTAGGAAATTATCTTAAAACTCCTCAATCTAAGCAGACAAATACCTGCTTTAATCTTAGTTGAAACATGTGTAGCTTCTGAATTCTTCCTAGAAATGAGAAAAAGCCAAAGAATGCTATAAACCCTCATAGGTCAATGTCAACACTACCCTTTTAAAAGTAACTTTAGGAATATGAACAGCACAAATACAAACAAGTAGAGAGAAGGTTATTTTTGCCTGAGCTTTTATAGTCCAGCTGGAAAAGAAATGACCACAAACAAGCAACATTTCACTAAAAAGAAAGAGAAACAAACAAGGAGATGGGAGAAATGGAAAGATCATGTTAATAACTATACTGCTGTGTTCTGTTCTTCAATAATAGTAATCTGAGTGTTTGTGTCTCTCACACATTCATTAGCAGTTTTCTAATATCAGCATTATTATCTAAATGAGTGGGCACACATAGTCTATATTTTTCATTAATATACAGCTTACTGATTTTTATATTGAGGGTCAGGAAATATTTTAAAGATCTCTCTCCTTCTTTGGAGGTTAGGCAATACCATAAAATACCATTATTCCTCATTATTTTTTCACCACCATTGCACCACAGAAAACAAGTGGATACAGTTAGACCTGCACGTGTTCCACAGTGTATGTAATTAGCCCTCTAAGAAAGGTCTGGAGAAAAATAGCACACTAAAATGTAGCAGAGGACAAGTGCTTGTCAGCATCTGTTCTCATGCAGAGAAATATTTGTACCTCCTAAACAAAAAAAATATGTTATTTCTAGAACATTTTGGAAGGGACATTACTGTTGGTGCTTCTTATCTAAAAAAGAACAAAAAAATAGAGAAAAGAAATATAACAGCAAATTCATCGAACACCCCTGTTGCTCACTATAATACACATCATGAGTGGGAGCATCGTGGACAATAAGACAGTCTCGCAAAGCTTCCATGTGATTCGATGTGGTACATCCTGAGCTTGTGAGACCGGGGATTTCCTTTGTGACACGTACAGAAGTGATACAAACTGATTCATCCCAGAAACAAACCGCAGAGGCTGCCTGAGCAATGTAGGCTCATTACAGAAATGTCTTTGGGAAGGTCCCTTGGCACAGCTGTGTATCCATAAACGGTGGATCTAGGGCCACTTCTAAGCTGACAAAATTTTATGAAACCAGATATTTGCTTTCTTCTAGGTATACTTAATCCTCCCTCTGCTATTTACAGGAGCTCAAGGACCAGCCAGAAGGCAATCCTGGCTTTGTTTTGCAAAATTCCAAAATAGGATTTTAGTACCTGTAGTTTCTATTGGTTTGTTTATTCAGTTAAAAAATATTTAATGAATTTCCACTTTGTTTAGGATGCAAGGCTAAGTTCAGGGTTCGCAGAAATGACAGAGGCAAATTCAAGTCCCATATCCAAGGTTGCACTCTGATTGAAGTACAGAGAACTGGAAAGGCACAAGAGGAGGCAGGTCTGGGTCCAGACCATGCAAGGAGCTACAGCTCAGATTAGGGTCTTAGCCCATTTTCAAAACTAACAGGATGCCACCAAATTGAGTTGAGTTCTTTTTTAAAAAAAATATATTTTATTGATTTTTTTACAGAGAGGAAGGGAGAGAGAGAGAGAGAGTTAGAAACATCAATGAGAAAGAAACATTGATCAGCTGCCTCCTGCACACTCCCTACTGGAGATGTGCCCGCAACCAAGGTATATGCCCTTGACCGGAATTGAACCCGGGACCTTTCAGTCTGCAGGCCAACGCTCTATCCACTGAGCCAAACCAGTTACGGCCTTGAGTTGAGTTCTAAGTGAAGCATCAGAGATTAGCATTTGGAAAACATCACCTTGCTTCTAAGCAAACATTAGGTTGTAGGGATAAGGTTGTATGCGTGTGACAGGTGTCAGTTAGAGGGTATTGCAGTAGGTGAGCTGAAATAATGGTACAGAAGGAGGTGTTGACAGTGAATATGGAAGAGAAATAAATCTCTCTGAGCCATGTTTTGAGATCAGAATCAGCACGATGTTATAGTTGATCGAAATGAGGCTGAGGAGTGTCAGGAGTCAAGAACAACTTCCATACATCTGGCAGCAGCCATGAAGTTGAAGGTGGGCATCATGCACTGCGATAAGGGATTCTGGAGGAAAAAGAGGCAAAGCTATTAGGAGGAAGACTGTGAGTTCAGTTTTAGACACATTGAGTTTCTGGTGACCAGAGACTCCTCAGTGGACACATTAATAGTAAGGGTTTATATAGTCCTAGAATATAGAAAATGGGTTTGCTGTGGAAATAAATTTTGGCTGAAATACTATATTTGGTGGAAATATTATACTATTATCATAAAGATAGTAAATTAAGTCATAGGAGTGGGTGTGCTAAGACAACCTAGACAAAATAAAATGGGAAAGAAGGAATACTTAGGGCTGAACCCTGAAAATTTCCAGTTTAAATATGTGTAGAAGAGGTAAAACTAGAAAGTAGACTTGAGATACAGGCCAGAGAAATGTAAGGAAAAGCCCAAAGATGAGAGTATTCCAAGAAGAATCTTCTCGTCAAGTTCTGTCCAGTAATTAGATTACATGAAAGCTGAAAAGCATCCATTGTATTAATTCACATGGAGGCTACCTTAGTGGGGGCTCATGGAGGATGGGGACACAGCCAGATGGTGTATGGTGTGAACAGCCCAAGTGGTCAGTGGTATGGGCAAAGCAGACAAAGCAGTAGAGAGAAATTGTTGGAGCCCTTGACCATGAGAGAATTAGAGCCATATGTTATGGGCTGGGGGTTTAGTTTCCACCATGAGTTCTTGTTTTTAATAATGGAAAAGCTTGAAATGTTTAAGTGTTGATATACAGGTTCCAGAGATAAAACAGCTGACAATTCAGAAGAGACTTTGTCTACATTAAAATGGGAGGGTGAAGCTAGAGGTAGGTTTGTGTGTTTGCTGACCAGAAGATCCATTAGCTTATCTTTTTTCCTGGGAAGAAATGGAAGGCATGGTGGGGGTTGGAAGAGCAAGGCAATTATAGATTTACAATAGGTATTTAGAGTGGAGAATGATAATTGAATTTCTGGGGAAGTGTTGTAGGCTCTGTTTTTTTTCCCTTGCTTCTCTCCTGCCCTCTTTTTAATATTGTCATCATTACAATATCTAGATTCCAGAAAACGTCTGAAAAACACTAGAGGGTAAGCAACTGCTTTGACACCTGACAGCCTGCTTTTTGGCCCTGATAATTTGTATTTTATTAGGGGTTCATATCATAAGCCAACCAATCACCTCCAGATTATGAAAATACCAGACCTGATCAGCCCCCAAGGGAGGTACTTGGGATGGGGCTATTGGCTGGAGTGTCTGTGGCAGGAACACTGCAGGGCATGGGCGGAATAAAAATCTGGTACAGCTCATTATTACTGTTTCAAAGCAGGCTTGTCAACAGCTACTCATACTTCAATTTTAATTAGCCTAATTAGCCTATGAGTTTCCAGTCTCAGTTACTTTGTGGGAGCTGAGAGGATTTTGATGGGCCCAGCATGAACCAGGAACTGGGAGCTTGGGGCACTCTTTAGGGCAGACACATCCTGATGGAGTTTTGAAGAAGGAGGCACTAGGAAGCAGGAAGCACCTACATCCCCAGGGGCAGACAGGCTTCAAGACAGGAGGATGCCGCAATGGCTAAAAGGTTGTGCTTGAGTTTCAGGTGCAGGATGATGTTATTTATTTAAATGTCTTACTTTCAGGGGTGCCCTCAGGGTCTGATGAGAGGGATTATACTGTACTTCACTGTGGAGGTGGGGACTGCTGACATAATTCTCTCAAGTGCAATGTTATTGGCCGGATTCTCCCCTGCCGGTACTCAAATTCAGGGCCCTGGGAAGAACTGAAGGGAAAGCAGCCTTTCCTCCTGCTGCTCCTGTGAAGTAGGAGCCCAAAGTGTTTAAATGCTTTAATGGTGCAAGGCTTTTCTCAGCCCAGGAGCCTCAAATTGGCTTTGAAGGATGAAATAAGAGACTCATGATGGTCCAGATAGGCTACTTACTTTCAGAGACCAGCACAAAGTGAAGACACGGGCCCCTTGTTCAAGAATTAACAATGTCAAGACAGCACAATTGAGCACTCGGCCAAGTACAGGGCCTTTCTGAGTGTGGAGCCCTGTGGAGTGGTTCAAGTCCTACACCCATTAAGCCAGCTATTAACAGGTAATGACTGTTATAACTACACCCTGGCTTCTACATGGGGCTTTATTTACCTTTGACCTTTGGCAAGTCACTTAGCTTACCTACCTTCTAATTCCTCAACTATAAAATGTAAAGGTCAAGCAAATATTTAGTAAGCATCTATTCTGTTCAATTAGTAGACTAGTCATTGTTGCTATATTGCTATGAACACATAAATCACAGTCATTGCTCTCACAGATCTTATATAGAATCTGAGGCAACTGAGAGGGTATAACTAATTTTGAAATTAGTGATTTAAAATGTGATAAGGACTACAATGGGGAAGTACTATGAACTGTGATATATGTTTACAGTTGGCATAAGGCAGCTTGGACATGGTTTGAGCATTTGTCAATTTCCAATCTTCTGTGAATGATATTATTTAACTAATAGGACAATTACTTTGTGCTAGACACATAATACCTCTGCTATATTAACTCAGCTAATACAACTACCAAATGAAGCAAGAATTATTTTTTTTGAGTAATCTATAAAAGGTTTTAATAAGGAACATAGGCATAAAATATCACACAAATGAAATGTGCAGTATAATAAGCCACATAAATTCAAAAGTTATGCAAGGTCTTATTTTTAAAGGATTCAATTTACATTTTTCAAGACAGTATTTTTAGATTAGTTTTAGGTTTACATTGAAATAGGAATGAAGATACAGAGATATCTTATATACCTATTGCTTCTACACATACATAACCACTGCATTATCAACATCACTCACCAGAATTTGACATGGTTTTGCAAAGGATAAATGTACATTGACACCTCATAATCACTCAAAGCCTATCATTTACCAAGGATAAACTCTTGGGATTGTACATTCTATGTGTGTGAATAATGCATACTTGCATGTATCCATCTTTATAAAATAGTGGAGTATTTTTACTGTCCTAAAAGTTCTGTGTTCTATCTATTCATCCCTCACCCCACCTTACCCTGGCAACCACTGATATTTTTACTATCTCCATGGTTTTGCCTTTCCCAGAATGTCATATAGTTGCAATCATACAGAATGTAGCCTTTTCAGATCGGCTTCTCTCATCAGTAATGTGCACTTACAGTGACTCCATGTTTCCGCATGGCCTGATGACTCAGGAACTATGAACAGCCTTATTTTGCAAATGAGTAAATGAGGCATAGAGATAAGTAACTTCTCAAACATCTTATAGTTAATGTATGGTGGAGCTAGTTTCAATTCCAAGCTGAGTCTTTTGGCCAGAAACTGGAGCCCTTTGCTGGGATTCTACCCATCAGGATGTAAAAATCATCACTTGATGAATAATAAAACCAGCAGTTCTCATTTAGCCTGGAGAAGGAATCTGAAGACCAGGGTTTTCCTCTGGTTCTCCATGGACTGAATTGTGACAAAATCTCTTAATATCTTTATCCTTGCATTTCCTCATTTCTAAGGCAAGCAATCAGCTTTCCAGAGATTAAGATAAGTAAAAAAAATGTAGATAAAAAATATTCCATAAGTCTTACATAGCATTAGCAAGGAGGAAAAAAGGAGGTTAATGAAAACATACTCATAATTGTAGTTAACCAAATTGTAATTTGTAATACCAAATTGTAGTTAACATTGCTTTTTAAGTGTTGGAACTTTTTAGGGTTTGTTTGATATCTCACCTGGCCTAGGAGAACTGATACATGGTAACTAGGTAGAGATATGATTTTTAAATATAAATTTTAATTTTTGTTCTTTATAGTATAAACCATACTTGATTTAGAATTTATAGTATAGATAACATTTTCTTGGGGATTCTTATTTGACTCTGGCAATCTTTGTTCATCTTTACCAATGAGTACATCTCCTCACAGGACCAGAGAATTCCAGCCATATACAAGATTTTACATTCTAGATCCCTTATTTTCTGAAGTAGAATTAAATAACTTAAACATCATCTATAGATTGCCAGTGCTCACTCTTCTCAGCAGTCACCCCCAAAGTACAGAGAGGATATTCTCACATTATTGCCCACTTTGTACTAATCTTTAATAAGACTTTTGAAACTCAGTTTAGTGTATTGAATCCTACAAATCGACACATAGCACCTTAAATCTATACAATTACTTCAATTTCAGTAAATTCAAAGAGACCCATTTGAATAGCTCTAGTGACATAATAGGACTAAAATCCAAGATATATTCTATATATTCATAGTGATTATAGCCCAAAGCATGTAACTCAAAATCAGGAAAAATTCCAATAAAACCTTTAGATAAAAAGGTTAAAGTGAAAAAGTTAAAGATTTTAAATGAAAATAAAAACTACTGACCTTTTACATTCTGGTTCTTGAATATGGTCAGGATTTTGCACCATAAGATTTCTATTTGAGAAAGAATTTCTAGCTTGCTATTGGGCTTTAATCAAAACTACTCCTGTAACTGAAGGACATAGACTAATCTGGAAATCTGAAATACCCATAATGTCTCAGGTGATGTCAGAGAAATGCTCTAATGATGAAGGCAGTGTCAAGGAAAATTCCATAACAAAATGGATGTGGTTTATACAGGAACATTCGACCACAAGAATGCAAGGAAATACTCATGAACAGGTAACATCTTTTCCCCCAAGGCCAACTTTGGACCACTCAAGGAGCTGACAGGCTCTCTTGCCAATTGGGTGGTACCCTATGAACAGCTTTTTATCTACCAACAAAGAGCCACTTGGTTTATGGATGGCTGCTACTATAATTGAAAAAAGTAAAACAAATCAATGCAGCAGTCTGGATTATATGCTGTTTGTCCCTATGTTTTGTTTGTTACCAACTCATAGGTAGTGGTCAATGGCCTGGTCTTATGGTCAGGTAGAATGAAAAAATTGGCCTTTTAGATAAATGCTTATATGAAACATGGTCCTATGGAAATCACTATGGGGATTTAAAGGATGCATTACAGTTAGATATGTCAATGCCCACCAGAAGAATCCCTTCTAAGACTGGATAGTTGTTAGAACCTGTAAGTAGTATCCTGGTATGCTTACTCAAGGTGGTCAACTTGGTCCATAAAATGAATGGACAAAAACAATTAAATTCTGCTAAAGACTAATGGCAATGGTTGATTTGAATGGATTTTTATATTTTTTGAATTTTATTTTTCTCTTCTTAACATTGATTTTTATTTCATAGATTATTTATATGAAAAGTTACCTTTCGATATTTATAGATTTAAAAATATTTTTTCCAATTCAAATTGTATTTTTTGAACTGCTTTAAAAAGCTTTCTATTTTGTTTTAAAAATTTATTCACTCTTTGAAGTCCATGTCTTATGTATTTGAACATTTTATACAATCTATAATAATAAAAGCGTAATATGCTAATTAGACAGGACAGCTGAATGACCTTCCGGATGAAGCCGGGGCTGCGAGGGCCAAGGCAAGCCATCACGGCTGCAAGGGCCGAGCCCCTTGCGTTAATTTTGTGCATCGGGCCTCCAGTATTATATAATCAAGTGATTGTTTATTTTTTATGAAATTATATTCTCAGTCTCCTTCCTTTGAAGATCATCCAATGCTAAAAACAAAACTATTTCTCATTGGTTCATTGTGTCCACTAGATATGAACAGCACTTTATAAAATTTGAATGTTTATTTATTCCACATAATTGCTGTTTGCTTTTTGACATTTGCTTGGGGCAGCGAAAGCCCTTTATCTCTTCACTCACCATGTTAATTTGATTTTCTTTCTCATCTCATCCAATGGTTTATGTTACCCTATGCTGAGTAGTATATTGCATGCCCTTTCCTGAGTTGTCATAGTGTATGCCAGGGACAGATGTGGAGCTCAGTAGAAATCTAAAGCATCACATGACAGGATGAATAATTTCCACCGCCCCCTCTCCCCCCACTCTGGTGTTCTGGTGTTCAGCATCTTTTATATTAAAACTGAGTAAAAATAAAAACCAGAAACCCAAATCGGGAAATCTGAATCTTTTGTGTTTAAAAAAACAACAACTATTTTTGGTATTAGGAGATAGAAAAACAAGTGTTTCCCACCTTCCTGACCTACTCTTAATATCTTTTATGAAGCAATTTTTAATGTGAAATTGAGATGACAAAGCGGAAATATGGGCTTCCTGTCTGTGTACTGGGGCTCTGCATTTAGATTGGCATTTGAATAATTTTTGTAACTAATTCAGCAATTTCTTATCTGGACAGATTTTTTTTTTAATTTGTTTCATGGTTAACTGATCCTCAGGGTTCCTAGTGTTCAGTGAGAAGACAGCCAACGTGCTTTTTCCTGGAAAGTCATGCTAATGGACAGTTACAGGAAAGATAAGCAAACGAAAGTAGACAGAATAAATTAAATCAGGTGTAAACTACAGCTTTTTATATTTTTAGCATCTATGGTCTTATTTTATACATTTTTACTGCAACTATAAATCAACTGATCTTCAGGGCGGTGATATTCTCAAATGCGAATAAATTTCATTTGAAATATTAAAAATATGCATAACTATATAATACATATACCAGGCGGCGGGGGGTTGGGGGAATAAAAATAACTCTGCTACTGAAACAGATAGTCACAGTACAAGCAATATGAGGATCTGTGGAAACTGTACACAGGGGTCTTTAGAAATGTTGTCATACAATTTCTAATCATTTCTATTTGCCTCCAAGAATTGAGAACTTAGGGAATCACTTAGATCAAACTCACAAGTTAGTATCATAATTAGAAACAAACACAGCATTGAGTTACTGCCATATAACTTGTGGGGCTTCTCTCTCTTTCTCTCTCTCTCTCTCTCTCTCATTTGCTCTAATGCCCCACACAATATCTAAACCCAACCTTATATTACTCTTTATTAAGAATAATTGTGCAGAGCAGCACACTCATATATAAACTGGCCTGTATTAGGGCAGGAAAGTAAAAAATATAGAGATTGTTAGAATGGCTCATCGGCTAGGTATGCCATGTCAGTACAGCATCCACAGGAATGTGAGAACCAGGTAAATTCTGAAGGGATAGAAGTATAAATGGTGTCAAAGGGTCACTTATTGCCTTAGAACATTTTCCCAAGCACCCCAGGATGTGATTTTTTCTTCTCAGAATGAAAATGTCAGGATTTATGTCCTTTTCCGTGATTGAGAAGGACTAGAAATATCTAAAAAACCTACTTCAGAAAATTTTGCATTACCTTAAGAGTGGGGCAAGGAAGGAGTGTTGGTTGGTGTGTCTTTGGCCTCCAGTTCCACTGAAAGAAAACTGTGATTCCCTTGTCTATGAGAACGTTATGAAAGCATCTTATAATTTTAACATCCCTGCTGGTCAAATCACGTACCTGACATAATAATGGGATAACAAATATTTCACTGTCTTGTTTAATTTTTCTAGCTAGGTTCTTGTTACTTCTTTTAAAAAATCTGAACAACCCTGTTTTTTATATTTAGGTATCGATTTTTGAAAAGGAAGTTGATCTTCAAAATTGTCCTCACAATAGCCAAGAAGAATATAATAATGAATTTGGAAATTTTGCTATGTAAAATTGAAGTGTAGCAGAGCATAAAGTGGATTTTCATTTTTAAGTGGGAATAGTTATTTAAAAATAATTTTTTAAATTCTGCATATTAAAATGGCTTTATAATAATAACTGCCAATGGTATATGAACAAATATAGTTCATCCCTTAGGTTCATATCTAGAAAATAATCTGTGGTCCTCTCCTTCCTTGCTTCACTCGGTTTTGTTATTGTTTTATTTGCTTGTTTTTACCTTCTCTTTCTCACTTCTCATTTCTTTAGAGACAAATGATTTTAGAAATATTCAAATGGACATTTGAACGTTTTGAAGCAACATATATCCTTAGCTAAGCAAGTATTTCTGTACTAAATCATTCTGTCCATGAGGATTTGCACTCAGCATCCCATTTACATAACTCAACAATAATCCAAAATTAAAATATTATCCCCATTGTTTAGATGAGACCATTTCTAGACAAGTTCACAATGTCAGTGATAAAGAGAATGAGGATTGGATCCCAAGGCATTCCAACCTCATCATCTATCAGTCACAAAATCAGTCCCAGAACCAATTAATTATACATCTATATTTTCATTTAAGAACTAACGTTCCTTGTAATTTTAGATGTCAATACAAATGGTTCCATTATTTCTCCTATGTGAAGCAGCCTAAAATAATTCTAAAGCTATCTACTAGTAAATGAGATTTCAAAAATATAGAGATTATTGGAAGGGAAGATCGGCTAGGAAGAAAGTGATATGCCATGTCATTTGATTTCCATCACCCACAATCCCATTTTTGTGGGTTTATCCCCCCACCCTGCTCACCACCACACCCCCTTCTGAAATGACAACAATCAAAAAGTTGCATGGTGTTGAGCTCAGCTCTACAGAAATGCCTAAGAAGATTTTAAATGCCCTTTCAGTTGGCTAGCATAACTGATTTCAGAAGGGAAGAAAGGAAGAAAGAAAGAAAGAGAGAGAGAGAGAGAGAGAGAGAGAGAGAGAGAGAGAGAGAGAGAGAAAGAGGAAGTAAGGGGGAAAGAAAGACTGAAAATTACGACAGAATGATTGTTTGAGAAGTAAACCAACAGTTTCACAACCTCCTCCAGCTAAATTGTGAGACGCTGGGCCATCATCACCTGTGGGGAGGGAGCAATTGGTTCACAGAGCAATCAACAACAACAAAAATGCCAGTTTCATAATTTCTAGGTACAAAAGTACCACTGGGTATACAATAGACTATACCAGCAAGGACATGCATGGGCAGAATGCATTCTTTCTCCACATCACCCCCTTTGTCACTCCAGGAGCGTTCTCTGAGTCGAGAGGGAGAATTTGGAATATAAGAAGCTTTAAAGGAAAAATAGCTATTATTCTTTGTGTTCTCTTCAACCTTGGTATAAAACTGGGTATGGGAAATGATAGTGGAAGGCAAGCACAATATCATTTCCTCTGATGGTTTAAATTATGAGACTAAAAGAAACTGGGCTCTTAAGCCTCTTCACCCCTTTCCTAACCTGGTTCCTGGAGACAGAAGTTCAGCAAACCTCCCCAGGCCACAGAGCCATGGAGGGGAGCAGGGATGGCTGACATGCCCTGTGAGATGGAGAACGTGGCACAGACTATCTTGCCACCACTGCTTGCATCCCATGCCACGAGAGGGACCTCCAAGGTCACAAAAGGGAAGAGATTGTCTGTAGGAGAGTAAACCACTCTGTCCACCTACAGCTTACATTGATGTGGAGCAGAGGGACTGCAGTTGAATGCACAGGAGATCACAAGAGGCTGTGGCATAGATTTTGCCTGAGCTTACAGCAAAGAACTTTAGTTTTACAAGTTAACCTTTTGCATACCTAAGTTTCTGGAAATATGCAAATCTATTTTGTGAAAAACCATTGATCCAACCTCCAGGTTAACTTTATCCAGTAATGGGATTGCATAAGAAAAAAGAATCGTGGGTATGCAATGTTTGATCATTTTTCTAGCCTGTTATTGAATAACCAACTGATCCCCATGCACTTATGTCTTCATCTGTAGAAGAAACACTTCTATAAATTTTCCTACTTTCCAGAGAAATTAAGTTATTCAGAATGAGCCATAATTATTCAGGCTTCTCTTTTTCTCAGCAATTTTTCTTCTATTTGCTTGAGACCTTAAAGCTAAGGGTCAGTGCAAGAAAGAAGACTTGGGCCATGGATCACTCACTAGTTTATCTTCTTACTGGTTGTCTTAAAAATGTACTCAGAATCAGATCATCTTCAACTTCTTATGTAGAGATGAGAAGAAATGTAACCCAAGGCTAGGCTGATTCAAATGATGAATTCTAGTTGGGGCAAATGATGCATCTTTGGGTGCAGACTAGAAATTTTATCATGAGTATTTATATTGTATTTTTAAGTATATGGGAATACTTTTTTCCTCAAAGAAAGTAAAGCCACACAACTATAAGTTGTATGACTCCATTGTCCAAAAAGCCAGCATGCATTTACTGAGCACCTACTATGTATCAGGTGCAGCAGACAAAACAGGAATCAAAACAGACTAAGATTTCTGCCAGTATGAGAATAAATAAAACAAATGAGTCAGGTGTAGAGTATTTTAAAATATAAGAGGTATAAAAAAAAGTAAAGGACTAAAAACAGGTTGGGTACAATTTTAAATAGGTGGCCTGAGCAGGTTATATCTGACTAAAACAGGAAAGGTGGGATGGAACGAGTCATGTGGTTATTTAAAGAGAAGGCTGTTCCAGGCAGAAAAATAGAAATGCAAAGACCTTGAGGCAATGACATCCCATCGACTTCACCAGTCTCCTGCACAGCCTCACCTCAGCAGCTGGTATGCTGGATTCCCGATTCCTACCATACTTCATCTTGTCCATCCACACAAGCGCTTCTAAGATCCACCACTTTCTTTGTTCAGACCCTTATTTTTCCAAATTCGTGCACAATTGTGTACATTCTTATTCTCTTATCCTATATAATAAAAGGCCAATATGTAAATCTACCGAACAGCGGAACAACTGGTCACTATGACGTGCACTGACCACCAGGGGGCAGACGCTCAATGCAGGAGCTGCCCCTTGGTGGTCAGTGTGCTCCCACAGGGGGAGGGCCGCTCAGCCAGAAGCCTTGAGCCAGGATCACGGCTGCTGAGCGCAGTAGCGGTGGCAGGAGCCTCTCCTGTCTCCAAGGCAGCACTAAGGATGTCCAACTGACAGCTCAGGACCACTCCCCTGAGGGCTCCTGGACTGTGAGAGGATGGAGGCCTGGCTGAGGGACCGCTCCCCCCCCCCCCCGGCCCCAAGTGCACGAATTTCATTCACCGGGCCTCTAGTTCTATTATAATAATGTGGTCCTACTTCCCCATTTGAAACCTAACTTTTACCTAGTCTCCTACTTCAAAATTCAAGTCACCAAAAGGCATTGTAAGAGTTGACTCTATCAGGCCTGGAATTGGCCTGAGTTGTTTGGCTCAGGTACCTGCATGACACAGAGCCCTGGACAAGTAGTAAAATGTACTGATTCGCAGCATTGTGTTGTAACCATGGGTCTGAGGAGAATTTGGGGCAGTTTGATCCAGCCTGTCAGTATTGATAATAGGGGTATTCAAGACTTATAACTGGTCTCACTGAGACCTCCAGTGGTCTCTTGTTAGGGACATAGAAAGAAATGTCCCTATTTGACCAACAAGAAGCCCCAGCCAGGACTCTTGGATTTGTTCTACATTGTTCTCTGCACATGTCAGAGATTCTAGAGAGAAAAGTGTGTCTGATATGGTCCCACAGAGGGAAGACAATCAGAATTTGTGCCAAGACTCTACAGATTTCTTGCTTGGTAGCATTCTTTAGCCATGAAGTTCTTTCTTTAATCTTGTAACTAAAATGAGCCCTTTACTTGCAATAAACTTTAAATTAATAAGCATAGCCATTTGGGTGGTCCAATGAGTCTTATTTAGCAATTGAACCAGTTTGGCTACCACTATTGGGGAACACATGCTGTGAACAGTCTCTCTCTCATTCTTGTCCCCTAAGCTTCCCTCTCTAGAAGAAACCAGTCTTAGAAATATCAAGTGAGTTATTCAATGGATATTTATGCATATATAAGCAAATGCATATTAATAGTTTCCCCTATTTTATGCAAATAGAAGAATTTTGTATGCACTTCTCTGTTCCTTGCATTTTTCAAGAAGTAATTTTTAGAGAGTTTCAATTTTCTTGAAACATATTTGATGTTACAAAACGTGTCTTTACATAACAACTAAGTTGCCTAAATGCAGTCATTCTTGGTCCCAGTTTTGTATTTTTTGCCACATGCCTGTATAGTTTCTATGCTTGAGACCCAATGTTGAAGTTCAAAAAAAGTCACATCACATTGCTTAGATTTGTTTTGCTTTCCTAATAAAATTAAAACCTCTCCTACACTCCATCACCATGTAGAGGAAATTGTTGAATCCCAATAACATTTGGCATGGAGGGGTCCCTTCCTTTCCCTAACATTGTATGAGCATCCCAAGCTATGAATGGGGGAAGGAGGCTCCGCCATCTCCATGGTGATGGCCACTGTGCTGCAAACATAGTAGTCAGCAATGCTGGGGATCCTATGTCTCTGTCCGTGGACACTCAGCATTGTCCCACAGTAGTCCTCTTCTCCAGGAGGAGGCATGGGGCCAGTCTCTCCCTGCTACTTTCAGAGCTGTAGCCCTCTCCACATCCCCATTCATCCAACCCCATAATCAAATGTGTTGTGTGCAAGAAGGCCACGGTCTTAGTATTACTGTCATTTTTTCTACCCTCTTATGAAAAATAAGATATCTGTGTTTACTTCTCTCTCTACTTCTTTCTTTGAAGAGTCTGGTCACCTTGCCTCAACAGCCCTTGGAGCCCTCACCTTCCACCCCAATGTCCCTCAGTGGGCTTGAAACACAAAAGCTGTTTGGTAACTCGCCTCCCCGTGGCCCAGGCCTCCCCTCATACACCCAAGTCTCCAAAAATGATTTCCTAGCCTTTAAGCTTAGGCTGTCCTGCTGTTTCCACCATCACAAAGGAAACCAGTAAAATGCTTTTTTCTGTGCTTCCTATTAAGTTCACTGCCTCAGGTGGCAGAACAATCATAAACTGGGACTAAGCCTTGGGCACCAGCCACCCTCACACTGTGTCTCCCTTCCACTAACTTTATTATGTTGTGTTCAAAGGTTCTGAATAGGTTGTCCCAGAGTCTCTGAAATTGAAAAAAAAATAAAACGCTGACTCCTAGGGTATGAGGATTTGATTGTCTTTGAGCACAGCACCCACCTGCCTTGGCACCTTTAAGATTTACATCCCATCTCCACCCTCAAGAAATAACAAAGTTGTTCAGCAATTTCCTTAAACTTTAGGAGGGCTTGTTTAGAATGGTGAAAGCATATTACCTTTGGAATACGTTATTTCTATTTATGACCACAACTTTTCCAATTTCAATTTAAGTTTATCACAGTATTTTTGTACTATTTTAAATTACTTAAGCAGAACCTGAGTGTAGTAGGTTGAATGATGCTCTCCCTTTGTCACAAATATATATAAATACTAACCCCTGAAATGTTACCTTATAGGGCCAAGCCTTTGCAGGCACGATTAAATTAAGCATCACTTCACATTGGGAGCTTATCTTGGATTCTCAGGTGGGCCCTAAATGCAATTACATGTATGGTGATTACCAAAGGAAAACGGGGGTGGGGAAGGTAGAAGAGAGTAAAGGGGGGATAAATGGTGGTGGACAGAGACTTGACCTGAGGTGGTGAACACACAATACAATATACAGATGATGTATTATAGAATTGTGTACCTGAAACCTGTATGATTTATCAACCCCTATCACCCCATCAATTCAATAAAAAAGAAAAATCAACATGAGACAGATTAATAAGAGAAAATAAAAAATATATAAATAAATACAATTACATGTATCCTTATAAGGAGAAGCCAGAGGGAGATTTGTTCACAGATACAGAGGAAATGTGATGAGCAGAGAGATTTGAAGATGCCGGCTGACCTTGATGATTAGAGTGATGTGGCCACAAACTACGGATCGCCAGCAGCCACCAGAAGCTTGAAGAGGCAAGAAATAGGTTTTCCCTTACAGCCTACAGAGAGAGAGAGTGTGGTTCTGCTGAGACCTGGATTCAGGCCAGTGATGCTGGTGTTAATTCTGTTGTTTTAAGCCACCAGTTTTGTGGTAATTGGTTATTGCAACCGCATGAAATTAAAACAAAAGTTGAATGCTGTTTTAAAAAGAGGCATGCTGTAAAATGTGGTCATTTGTAGATATAAAGTTGAAGAGAAAGAGAAAAGATTACTACTAAAGAAAAATAATGTTTTTTCAGATTCAAGCTCTTCTTTGCCCTAATTATGCACCAGAGAAGCTTTTTCATGTTAAGAACTAACATCTGTTGAGTGTTTACTATGTGTTAAGCAGACCTCATCTTGCTTTATCCACACCAACACCACAGGCACATAATTGTGCCCAATTTACGTAGAAGGAAACTGACATTGAGTGAGGGTAAATATGTCACCCTGGTCACACAGCTCTTGGTGGCATT
>NW_006288615.1:606810-610418 GCF_000327345.1 Myotis davidii
GAATCTGAGCAAAACTCTGTACAATTATTTACAGAATGGCTTTCTTTTCATGGAAATGTGGAGTAATTATACAACTTACTTTACCTTGGAGCTACCTCACATTCTAAGATTTCATAAAGTGTCATAATGAAAGGCTTCTTTAGCTTTTCCTCTGACATTCCCAAGAATTGTTTTGTGCATTTTTTTTTTAAATTCCAGGCTATTAACCTAAAAAAGTTGAGATCATGAATAAAATAATGAGTAAAAATTAAATGTGAAGATTCTATGTGAATTAAACAAAAAAAATGTTTTCAAGGGGCATTTAAATAAGATTGAATAAGTGAAAAGATAAATCAGATTTCTTATGGGAAGGAAAACATTGCAAATGCATGACTTTTCCAAAGATAATGTGTACCTGTAATTTAATACCACTTAAAAATATAATGGAGAAGTTTCTGACAAATTATAAAAAGATCTGAAAATTTAACTTGAAAAGTAAATGAAGATAAATAACCAAAATACTTTCTGAAATCTCAGTTATTGAGTATTTGTATGATCCAATAATAAAAAGTATTAAAATGTTACCACAAATAAAATTTTATTATTGGTGTTTAAATAGACAGAACAATGGAAGTGAAGAGAAAGGCCGAAAGTGAACTCAAGTGCATGTCACAATTTAATTCATAATCAAGTTGCCATTTTAAATGAGTTAGAAAAACAAAAGAACAAGTCCTGGCTGGGTGGCTCAGTTGATTGGAGTGTCACCGTGTACACCAAAAGGTTGTGGGTTTGCACATGCCTAGGTTGAGGGTTCCATCCCTGACTGGGGCACATATAGGAGGCAAGATCCATATTTCTCTCTCTCTCTCTCTCTCTCTCTCTCTCTCTCTCTCTCTCTCTCTGTCTCTCTCTCTCCCCTTCCTCTCTTTCTAAAAAAAATCAATAAATATATCCTCAGTAAGGATCTATAATAATAAAAGTATAATATGCTAATTTGACTTTGACGTCCGGACAAAGCCTGGGCTGCGAAGGAAGCCTGGGTCCCGGGTGCCAGCCAGCGGCGGGGCGGAAGCCCAAGTCCCAGGTGCCAGAGGGAAGCTGCCAGGGACATGATGGCTGCTGGATCAGGATGTTGTTGGTTTGTCAGCTTGAGAGTTCCCTGGGTGGAATTTGAAACATGGAGGGCAAGGAGAGGCAAGAGAAAGGCAGACCACTCCAGATTGGTAAGTGGCCTTTTAATAAGCAAGAGAACTTACATACAAGATCTTGTTAACATTTTGCTCCCTCAAGTTGTGTCCTTGAAGTGGTTCCAAGTCTGGGAACAGTGGGCGAAGGTACATTCCAAGGACAGGGGAAGGGGAAAAGAGCTTCCAACCACCATGGTCCAATTCACTGGTCAACCAATGGTTACATTCTCTTGATGATCTCCAACAGGTGTTGTGTAAAAGAAGATGCATTTGAACTATGGATTTGGAAGTGAAACTGTACAGTTGACAGAACATACTCACTTACAGGGAAAGGAAGAAGCATCAAGAAATTATCCAGAATTTTGGCTGGAAAATTTCTCAGAGAAAAAAGGAATGGATCATTTGCTTGGAGAATAGAGAGGCTGACAGAGAGCCCAGGATGCTAGTGTGGGGAAATGACTGTGTGTGGACCAGACCAGAACTGCTACATTTCAGATATTGCCAATGTGAACAGGTAGGTGTCTTCCCTAATGATGTGATCCTAAGCCAGCCTACTGAATTAGGCCATCACTCCAAGGAGAAGGAGAGGGGAAATTCACTGAACCCAAAATGGATGAGTTTACACTCCGTTAACAAAAGTTACATTTTCTGCCATCAGGGAGTTGGAGCCTTGAAACGAAGCTGACTTCTAGAAAACTCAGATGACCTCTTTTTAATTGCTATGCTGACTCTGTGCTTTGAGAAATGTGTCCCTGCTGAGCCCCATTTGTCTAATGCTTCCTCTGTACCTTGCACTATATAGATATTTACAGATGTTATCTTACATAATCCTTACCAACAACAACCTGAGATCATTCCCCGTTTCTTAGATGAGACTCTTGAGTCTCTAAAGGCTTAATGTAATTTGCTCAAAGGCATAGTTTGAAGTCAGAGCACCAAGATTACAACCCAGGCAGAACTAAATCAAAACACAGCATACTTTGTCCCTGTGCAAAACCTCCATGTGCTCCCTCATCTTACCATCTCATATTGGAGAGTTGACTCATCTGGAATCAGTGGAAGCTGTTTGTTTTCTCCCTTACCAGTCCTGAATGTTAAAGAACGTTGTGTTACTAATCGCTGGGTGCTTTCTGGTAAACAATCACTCTCTTTCCTGGAGAGAAGGGGAGAATTTTGTTTTTACCTCACAGGAATTTAAAAGTTAGAGCAATGGAGCTTCTGGTATTGGGCCCTTCCCTTCTTTCTCCTCTTCTATATTTGTTCTCACATGACAGCCTTGCTTTTTTTAAAAAAAACTTGCTTTTTAGTTGATTGAAGAAAGTGAAGAATTTCAGAAGAGAAATTTTACAGGGACCTACAACCACATCTACCTGCCAACATGCACTTGGACCCAGCATTCTTCTTCTGTTTAAGAAGAGGTGTTTGGTTTCAGGGGAGAAAAGATATTAAATAGACTCTGAGCACAGGACAATAAATAGATTAAAAAAATGTACTGTGTGTGTGTACATGTGTGTGCACAGGATATGTTTATGTGTGGTGTGTAGTAGTATAAATGTTTGTGAGGTGTGGCATGTGGTCTAAGTGGGTGTGGTGGTATGGAGGTATTGATGGCATTCAGAGATCATTTGAGGTTGAGTTATCATGAAGTGAACTCATCTCCAATGAGCTCCAATATGGTGGAACATACTCTCTAGTCAATTTCAGCTGCAGTAAATTCTGGCTTTGCTTCATTAACAGCTTGTCTCTTGTCCTTTTAAGAAGTTGATTGCTCCCTAAGTAACTTGCCAGACCTGTCACTGATTTTCTGGCTTCTGTATGTTTTTGGTGTTTTCCTGTCTCCAAGATGCATCTCTAACTATTCAATTTATTCAGTCCTTTAAACCTTGAAACACCTTAATCTTGATTTATAATTTAAAAATAATGGCTCCTAGGAGTAAGAGATATTTATCTTCAGTCAGAAACTCAGTTTCTACTGCATAGTTGTTTTTATCCATTAAAACTAATTAAAAACAGCACAACAGCCATGGGTCAGCAGTTGAATGTTGTCCATCTATGAATCAGGAGATCATAGTTCTATTCCAGGTCAGGACACATGCACGGATTGCAGGCTCCATCCCAGTGTGGGGCATGCATGAGGCAGCCGATCAATGATTCTTTCTCATCATTGATGATTCTATCTCCTACTCCCTTCCTCCCTGAAATAAATAGAATATATATTTTAAAAATAATTAAAAACATATATTTTCAAATTATAGACTGTATGATGCTATAGAGTATTTTAGCTACTCATCTAAATCTATGTACACTCTAACATCTATTTTCTTTCTATGCATGCATAGAGCCTGATGTTTACTTAATGTTAACTTATTTTTTCAGAGTGATGAAGTTTCAAAGCTCACTTAGTATATTTGTGTATCTTATTCTTTATTGTTAAGTTGTATA
>NW_006288615.1:610474-613019 GCF_000327345.1 Myotis davidii
TAAAAATAATTAAAAACATATATTTTCAAATTATAGACTGTATGATGCTATAGAGTATTTTAGCTACTCATCTAAATCTATGTACACTCTAACATCTATTTTCTTTCTATGCATGCATAGAGCCTGATGTTTACTTAATGTTTATTTTTTCAGAGTGATGAAGTTTCAAAGCTCACTTAGTATATTTGTGTATCTTATTCTTTATTGTTAAGTTGTATAATTTTTAATAAAGTAATGGTAATTACTCTAAAATATTTAACATACATCAACATCAAAATCATTTTTAGAGTATAGTTTGATATTATTAAATTCTACTTTGTGAAGAGGACAGATTAATCATGCTAAGTTACACAAATAGAAGAAATATGCAAACAGAGGATTGTAAAGTTATTTTTGATGATTGTGATAATAATAAGCATTATACTATTACAGACATTCTGAACCCCCAAATAGGTGTCTCTTTGTATTCAGTTCATACTCATGGATACTCTTTGTTTTCAGCATTCCACAAAGTGTATTGATTTTATTTTAAAATTAATTCCCCTTCATTCCTGGAGAACTTCATCCCAAAGCCTTTTCTCCTTTGTTCCAATTTGAATTATAAGTCTGGCATCTAGGCACCAACCTTCACCATCACACCATCCCCAGATCCTGCGCTGGGGATGCTCTGTTGCTTAGATCTCATGTCTTCCTTTTTCCTGGGATGTCATCTATATTAGCAAGTAACTTCTTTGAGAAATGGGAAAAATGTTCTGTGCCCTTTCAAAGCAGATGATTTGTTTTGATTTATCTTGACAACTCATGCCTATTTTAGCTAGATATAAACTCTATTTTAAAAAGAATATTAAAGGGAATTGTCCAATTGTTTCTAGCATCCAAAGTTGTTGGCATAAGTCTGATGACAGTGTTTCTCACTTATTTGAAAATGACATGTCTCCCTACCCAAAAATATCAAAAACCTTTGGTGTCATCACCTTACCCCTTTGGATAATAAATATTTTAAATTTTGTATCTACATAATATCCCACTGTAAAGATTACAATTCAAAATTACTAAGGAAAAAAAAATGTCATGAGCAGGTTAACTCTATGGAATACGTACTTTCTTGAATAGTTTTCTTGAATAGATAAGCTACTGAATAATAAATCAAACAAGAAACATTAGATCTTTTCTCTCTGGCAGATGAAAGTGCATTGAAGATGAGGAGCTATCTACTATGCACTGGATACTGACAGGGTTTGAGCCAGGACTGGCCTTAACCCAGCTAATATCATGACGTACTTCATCAAAGATGCCCTTGGCATTTGGCAAAGTGAATGAAAAGCTTTGAATTGATAGGTTAAAATGAACTAATGATCTAAACCAGAGCTGTCCAACGGATATATAACAATGAGCCACACACTGACAAACAGTTATGCTCTGAAATGGACAATTGCAAATTGCTTGGCTATAGCATCTCTGCATTATTTTTAGGCTATATATAGATATTGCTCCCTCCGAAGAGTTTCACTTTGTAGTTAAAATGACAACAAAAGCACTTCAAAGAGGAAGGAAGAGAAGGAGGAGCAGGAGGAGGAGGCAGAGTCTTTGCTGTGGTTCTCTGTACATCCTAGAGTTTGTCTGTTTCCCATTCTTAGTGTATTTCTCTGTAGCTTTACCACTGAGAGATTGTCCACACCATTGGCTTAAATAAAGATCTGTATGCTCATGAGCATAGAACCTAGTAGATAAATAATGAAAATTATGTTGAGTTTACTAACTCTGTATTAATTCATGACTAAAAGGGTTGTAGTTCATGAGTGCTTGATCGTATTTTCACTTTGAGTATAGGGTGCCAAGACAGGATTGGCTCTAGCTTGCTTTTCCATCAAGCCCATTTGCTATTTCCTCACCAAAGTGAACCTAGATAATTAAGCTCATAAGAAAAATGAATGTATTGGAACCCTCCTTGTGTGACCTGAGAAACGCTGTAGAGCAGAGTTTCCCAAAACTTAGTCCCAGACCCAGCATATCTGGGGAACTTATTAGCAATGTACTTCAGACCTTTGGACCCAAAAACATAGAGGCGAGAGGCAGTGATCTGTGGTTTGAGCTGCCCGCCTCAGGTGACTCTGCTGGACACTCATGTTTGAGAACAGCAACCATGGAACTCAGTAGAGTCTCTTTGTTTTATTTTACCTCATAGCTTATGTCTGAAAACAGCAGTTATGAATTTTGGTAGCCTGGAAAGTAGCCCAAAGAGGAAGCCCTCCACAATGTGATTGGATGGAAATCCTTTCCAGCCCTAGAAGCAATGTCTCCATTGTGGAGGGTGCTTTACTGTGGGTATTGCACTACCCCCCTCACAGTCACATAGTATACTGATGAACTCTTAGTGTTTATTCTGGATGAGACAAACCTACACACACACACACACACACACACACACACACACACACACACACACATAGCTTTTGTCAAGATTGTGTGTATAAACTGAAGATGTGTGCATGTGCAGGACTGCATACAAATGCCAGTGGGTTTTATAATGCATTAGACTAGACTT
>NW_006288615.1:613079-614709 GCF_000327345.1 Myotis davidii
ACATATTTTTAACCTAACGTCACATTTATCTGATTTTATAGCTAAAATGTGATATTTATATATGCTAAGAATGTGGTTATCAACTTCAATCCAACCAGCTGCAGAGAGATTTTTGATAACAGCAAAGGGAGAGTTTGAAACCAACCCTTTTCCTGAATACCATATTTCCACTAACTGTATCATATAGTAGAAAATTGGTTCCTTGAAGATTTTGATTTGGAAAGAAGGCCTTTGAGCAGGAATATAGAGATTTTTATAAAACTTTTGGAAATCACTTCTGCAAAAGACATAGCAAATGAAAGGTGTCAGCCTGTTATTTTATACATATCACTCAGTGTCAATCAGCAGCCGCTCAGTTACTACTGCATCTCTAGCTGTAACTGCAAAATATTTCTTTATCTCATTCCTTACTCTCAGTCCTGGGTAAGATCTCCTTAGTTGAGTGAGGTTGGGCCACACTACAGAGAAAATATTGATGGTAAATCAGCATTTTTCTGTAGAGCTTCTCTAAAGAGCTTGATAAAATAGCAGCTTAATAGAAATTATAATTTACACATGGACCTGATCAAAAGCAGTGTGTCCTTAGGAGTCCATTCTGAGGTGGAATTTGGTCACCTAGCTACTTCCACATTGGCCCTATTAATAGCCTTTCTTATTCACCTCCCGCCTTCTCACCAACAATTCCCATGGATATGACCAAAGCAGAGATATAGCAAAAACACCTGTATATTTATTATCAGACCTTTCATCCAAAATCCCAGTTGAAGCACGTATGTGATAGCGATGTTTAAATTTGAGAACTTAAGAACATTCTTTTATATCAAAGTAATGGGTATCTTCTGAATAAATTCTGGATAAAGAGAATACATTTGCTGTAAAAATATATATTTTTAGCTCAGATTTTAAAAGACACTCTCTGCTAAACAACTGTATTCTCTTGACCTCAAAGTATGTGCAATAAACAAGGGACTCTTTCAGATCCAGATATTATTACAAAGTGATTGAGCACAGAGGGGTCTGAAAACAGTAACTTTTACTGGGCAATGAAGGTGGCAGAAAATGGGACTTCAGGATGGAGGATCCAGTGGCTGAAAATGATGTCAACTTTTCTAAATAGTAAGCTCGTTGAGTGCAGTGTATTTTTCGTAGCTAATTCTTCCAAAATGTTATTTTTCTGATTGTATAAGACATCATTGTGAGGCAAGGGTCCACACATTTTTCTTTCCAGAGGCAATGGACTGTCACAGGTATGTAGAGTCCTTGACAATAGCAGAATAATCTGTTTATCCACTCCCAAAAATATATATCGATACATATGTCTCCAATATTTGGAAGTAATAGCTGCATTTAAAGTGAAATATTTAGCGACAATAGTCAACCATGTTTATTAAATGTGGGGTGAATTATTTTTTATAACAGGGACATCATAGAATTCAAAACTTTATGTTTGTAGTGCATACAGATAGCTTCAGTCCACTTGCTTAGAGAAAAGGAAAAATTCCCTCCATACTTTTGAGGATGCAGTGACTTTTCAAATATATATTTTATTTTTATTGTTGACATTATTACAAATGCTCCCCGTTTTCCTCCCCTTTTCCCACATTCACCCAGACCCTGCCCTCCTCTTTCC
>NW_006288615.1:614795-625820 GCF_000327345.1 Myotis davidii
TTTGAAATATAGTGACTTTTAAATATTCTCTTGCCCTAGCCAGTTTAGCTCAGTGGATACAGTGTTGGCTTGCGAACCAAAGGGTCCCGGGTTCGATTCCAGTCAAGGGCACGTATCTGGTTGCAGGCTCCTCAGAGGCCTCTTGCTAGTTTCATAAGCCTGGAATGTTTTTATCAAGAACCTGGGAGTCCTCCCTTGGAAATGTAATCATCAAGGAAGATAATGCATTATCTCAGTCTCTGTGGAAGGTGTGGGAGCCTAACTTCCTGGCATCTTGCTTCAATATATCTCCTGTCATAAAACTACCTCCTGTCATAAAGATAGGAGAAAGTTTATGTTTCCTTTGGGCAAAGCCATTTAGCAAAAAACAGGTGGCCAACAATCCTCCTACTCCAACTCTTGAAAACTCCCCCATGCCTTGTTTCAGTGGAATTGAGGTAAGGCTAAGTTCTGGACTCTCTCCTATTGGAATGGCCTTGAATAAACTTTCTTTCTTATTTAATTGTGTCTGTTGCAATTTTTCCTTTGACAGCCAGTATTGTGGGAAAAGCAAGTGAAGCTTTGGCATTCTCAGGGGTGGTTTTGTGCAACATTTAGAGATGGGGAGTTGATTGCCAAATGTGTAAAAATATAGCTTTGTAAGGATTCAGAATTGGAGCAAATAACTATAGTGGTGTTATTTTCTCTGGCATAAATATAAGATTAAATAAAGGGTTACACCACTTGGAATCCTAGATCATGCCAAATTAAATGATCAAAGGCAAGTTATTTAACTACCTTGGGCCTTATTTTCTCACTTATAAAATACAGTGTTAACAAATTCAACACCAACTCTAATATTTTATGATCATTTGAGTTTTTTTCTTAAAGGCGTGGTTTTATCCCAATTAAGAAGCAGGTTCCCTTTTATAACTGAATATAATCACTAAGCAACATGGTATCTTTAGTAAGGAACAGAGACTCATCATGATGTGAAGTAATGTGTTCTTTGCAATGAACCTGTATTCCTTTAATAGCCAATTAACAACCCTTAAACTATACATTACTAAATGAATAACAAAATTGGTGCCAAGGAACAGGGCTATCTCACCAACACTTCAGCTGTTAATTATAGTCTTAGCTATAATGCAGCCCAATATTCTAATAATTTTCCTTTCCTTACTTACAATAAATCAATGTGTATGAGAAGCTAATATTAAACAGTAATGATAGGAAAAATAATCTGAGCTTCTCATCTTTTTTAGTCCACATTGCAATTTCATTTTCTATAAAATCCTTCTGAAATCATTTTTAATGATCTCTCATTACCATCATCTATTCAGGTAACTATTATTTATAGACCAATAAAACATGGGGAAGAAAAACATGTTTTTCCTCTTATATCATGGCTAAATTATTTTCATTTGGAAACATGATGTTTATCAACCCTATGCAGAAACAAAGGTTTTTGTTGTTGTTGTTGTTGATATTTTTACATGGAGTGCATGTGAGCCCATGGACACTACCTAGAATGATACCTCTACTCACTGATAGTGGTGATACCACTTTAATAAGGAAAAGCATTCTAGGAAAAATGGCATTTCCATGTTTCAGATTTATCAGATTCTAGAGCTAATGTGGATTTCATAAATCATCCAGTCTAACAATCTTCTCCTACTGTTGAGAATATTTAAAAATTTAATTAATTTGTGCAATTCAATTTGTACTTCTACCACTTGAACTGCTCTTTAGAGCTATCATGAAGTTACTCTTTAGTTGCTGTTATCAGTATACTGTTGGTGCTTTGATTGTGATCGACTGATCCAAATATTTCAAATTTGGACTGCACATTTTTGTTAAACATAAAAAATACAGACAAATTTTTAATTTCTTTCTGGTTTCTTCAAAATGAAGCCTCCTTGACTATTTATATTAAAGTGATCCTCTTGATACCTCCTTGGAGTAATTAAAACTCTGTGGGGAACCAATTGAAAACCACTATGAGGAGGAAGCACAGCATTACCTCTTTGCATGCACCGTCTTATTCAGTTCTGGAGAGTATTACTGAATGGATGTTGTGATCATTTAGGATAGATATCAATAACCCCGCAAGATTAGTGTGTAGTCACTAAATACAAGACAGTACCCAGACATGGATAGATTTTTTAAAATGCATATCAAATTAAATCTCAGCCAAATCTCCTTTCCGTAACTTCCTGTACTACTTCAAAAGGGGAAAGAAGTAGAAATATTGTAACTTGATCAGGACGGCATTTAATAAAATGTTCCATTTTTCCTAACTAACCTACTAGAGAAATAAAGGCTGGAGAGAAGTTGAAATAGGTGAATCCGTACTTGGAATAATCATAGCTGAAGATTCTCAGCTTCAGGGTGTACATCCACCTTTAAGGAAGGTTCTAATGCGATCACAGAATTAGTTGGGTCCTTTCTTCTTTTCTTTTAGGAGGTTTATTATTGACTTACAGATGGGGCACACATCAAATTCGTGGATGATCCAAGTTTGAAGTGCGATGATAATTCATGGCCTTAAGGAGTAAATATACAAAAAGTTCTCAACAGGCTGGACTAAACGTTCAGATTCACCACATGAAATTAAATAGGAACGAGTATAAAATTCCCCATTGCCATTCTCAATTGGAACTGTACAAATATGGAACTGCAGGGAGACAATATCTGTCTTAAAAGTAATTAGCATAAAATAACTTAAGGTTCTGGTTGACAGCAAAATTAATACGATAAAACTGATGTGGCTGCCAGAAATGTTAATGGTTTCTTAGATAATATAAATAGAAGCCTAAACTCAGGTTTAGTCACCCAAGTATGGTGTGTAAGGATGACCTTTGATGTTTGCTAAAATGATGCAGATTTCTTGTTCCCATCCAACATCTACTGAATACATTCAAGGGTCTGGAGGTGGTGCCTTGGAGTTTGCCTTCAATAGTTTCCTGACATCATTTTTATGCTGGTATCCACTTAAGCGGATTAGCATAGAGAAAAAATGGCATCATATATATAAAAGCACAGTACTAGCACAAAGTATAAATGTTCAATAAATGGTAGGATTGAGTATGTTTTATGGTCATTTTATCAGTTATATTAATACTTTTGTAAAATTCTTTGTCTGGATCAAACTTACTAATTAATCTTATATGTGAGACTTTTGCTTCCTCCCTCCCTTCCTTCTTGCCGTTTACTCTTCTAGCTTTTCTAAATTTCTCTTTTCTGCCTTCCAACATATTATTAGTTAGACCTTATGATGAGCACAGCATTATGGTTGGCCATGTGGAGACTTAAAACAACAACAACAAAAAACCCCATGGGTCTTGCCCTCAGGTATATCCACCTAGTGTGGGAGGTCAAACCCATGTGTAAATAACCATAAAAAAACTGAAGTGTCCTGGAGTTTGGGGAAACTTTCTGGAAGTGCCTGCACACCGAAATATACAAGGAGCGATATGGAGCAGCATAGAAATAAGCACTCATCCCCAGCAGCCTCTGAACGGAGACATTTTCTCCCACTAGGAGACTCTCGCAGGAGGAAGTGAAGAGTCTCTGGCTAACAGGAGTCATGCTCAGCTCTTCCACCCAACTCTGCTCTCTGCCCACTCCTCTCCATCCCCACCGCCAAAGCCACTGATCCTGCTCTACAAGAACATCAACTCTTAAGAATTCTCCTTGACATTGTTAGAAATTAACTCATGCTCCATCAGTTTCAAAATCTTAACCAGCATTTGGCAAACTTTTAACGTGCTTAAGAATCACCTGGGGATCTTAATAAAGAGCAGATTCCTATTCCGGGGAACAGGGGTGGAGTCTGAAAATTTGCATTTCTAACAAGCTCCTGGAGAATTCTTATACTGCCATTAGAAAAGTTGAAAAAAGTAATAAATGTAAATGAAAATTTAATATTAACTAAACATCAACTAAGAAGTAAAATCTTACTCTGAAAAGCAAACAGAAAAAATATTTAGATTTCAAGAAGGTATCAAGAGCAAATTCTTGAGGATTCTGTGAAATATTTTACGTATTAGATGAGAAAGTTGGAAAATATTGTACATATTTAGCATTGTCTGAGAAATGTTGCCACATTTTTTTCCTTCCAAGATATTACTGAAGCGCTGGTTAATTGCATTTCTGCTGCTACAAAAACACTTTTTCATGCTACTCTGATTCATTAATTTCCCATTATGAGTATTTATTTGTTATAACTCGGTTGACAAAAGCAGAGAATAAAATGCTTCCAGAAGAAATGAGATCCAGGTGTCTGCCGTTCGCTTGTGTGATGTCAGGTCAGTCCCATCGTGCATTGGGGAGTGTTTACTTTGTGACATGACTACAGACAGATTTAAAACCTGAGATCATCATCTCATTTTAAAGAGTGTGAAGAAAATAAACATTCTAAATAACCAAGAATAGATCATTTGGATAATAATATGTCCTCAATTTGAAACAAAGAAATGTACCATACAAATGAGAAGCAATTTTAACAGCGAAATGTTCTGTCTCATCTCAACTAATTGTTATTGGTAAGATGAGACACTTAAGTCTAGACAATATTGGAAGAAAAAAGTGAATTCTATTTTCAACAACCAGATAGAAATTAAAAAGTTTCTGTACATTGTATAATGTTTAACAAAAATGTACAGCCTTTGGCATATTTGCATTTGTTAAATAAAAGATTACTGTGATAAAAGGAAGTCATGGACATGACTTGTAATGACTAAATGAACAAACAGCATGTTCTAAATCTCATCTCCATGTGAGAATATCTGAGATAAAAATCATTATGGACAGCAAGGCCTCAGATAACAGGTTAATAACAATTTCAAACCAGAATAATAAATGCTACACTCAGAATTGTCTTTTAAAACTCAGTCAATAAAATTATTGTGAAAAATACATTATATATAAAAACATTGTACCTTTTCATCTCTGTATTTCAAAAATATTGATCAACTCCTTGTACCTAGGCAGCCTTTAATAAATGATTATTTAATGAGGGCAAGAATGTCTAAATATTCCAGGACTTACAGGGAAATATAAATGAAATAGAGCAGAGGTTGGCAAAATTTTCCTGAAAAGAGACAAATAGTAATTACTTTAGGCAAAGCAAGTCATACACTCTCCATCATAAGTATACAACTCTGCCATTGTAAAGTAAAATCAGCCATCAACAACTCACAAAGGAATGGGTGTGGCTGTATTCCAATAAAACCTTATTAACAAAGTCAAGCTGCAGGTAGTAGGTTGTAGTTTTCTGACCCTAAAACAGAGAAAGTTTGACTGTTGTCTTCAAGAATGTGCAATGAGTGAAGAGAAATAGAAAAACAAATATTTTAAAAAATCTGAATAGGGTTTTCCCTCCAACTATGATGGCAGAGGTGATATTTAACTCACACTCCTACTGAGAAAAATGAAAACCTAGATTGAAAAGATAAAATCAAAACAAAAACCTGCTGTTTGGCCCTAGCTGGTTTGGCTCAGTGGATAGATCGTCGGCCAGGGGACTGAAAGGTCTCGGGTTTAATTCCGAACACGGGCACATGCCTGGGTTGTGGGCTCAATCCCTTATAGGGGTCATGCAAGAGGCAGCCAGTCAATGATTCTCTCTCATCATTGATGTTCCTATCTCTCTCTCCCTCTCCTTCTCTAAAATCAATAAAAATATATTTGAAATAAAACAAAACAAACAAACAAACAAAAAAAAAGACCCCTGCTGTTTAAAAAGATTGGAGAGCAAGAAGGGCAAACAGCAGTTTGGGGCACAAAACCCAGAGTGAGGCATATGCATCCACGTGAGCCCTGAGTGCCCACTGACCCTTCCTTGAGGTACTTAACAACTCAGATTACAGGCAGGGACCCAGAGCAGTGTTCAAGGGTGGTGCAAAGTGCCTGTCTTCAAACTGTTATGCTGGGATGTGTTGAGGTCATTACAGTGGGTGGCAGGTTTGGAAACGTTGATAGTAACTTCACAGTATGATTTTTGGCCCATTTTAATGAATCATTTAAAAAATGGTCTTGTCTTTTTGTCTGATGTGTCTTGACATAAAAAGGCACATAAAACATCTCAGTAATTCATATTTATTGTATTTTACAAAAGTACCATTTAAGGAGACTTAAGACATTTTTAACCATAGAATTTGAGCTCTAGATGGTAACACTAATCATTGTAATCCTTCCAGCACTGCATTACTGCTTCTGCTTGACTGTTTGCACATTGTTTTTGTTTGTTTGTTTTTTTGGTAGAGTCAGCTTAATAATCTTTCTCACTATGCTGACCCCACTGGTCAGAGAACCAGTGTGGGGATTCTGCATGTGCAAAGTATGTTGTTTCAATTACTCACCAAAGATTGGGAGCAAATCACCAGAAGCTAGGTAAGAGGGTTTCTCTCTCACAGCCCTCAGAAGGAATGAATCCTGATGACACCTTGATCTTGGAAATCTAATGTCCAGAACTGTGTAAACGACAATAAATTTTGGTTGTTTAAGGCCCCAGTATATGGTACTTTGTTATAGCAGCCCTAGCAAACTACTACAGTATGGGAGTGAAAGCCATCATTCCTATTTCCAGCCTTTGTTTCCTGGACCTATGTGTGCCAGTTAAAGGAGGGACAACATCATATATTGGTTGGTTGCTGGGTTAGCACATTTATGTCAGCTTCTATAACAGCACTTGACCCCTATCATGTATTTTTTTCTAATTATGAGTACTCAGTAGACCATTCCTCCATATTATAAGGTTAACTGCTGTGATGATTAATTGTATGTGTCAAGTTGACTATATCACAGGAAACCAAGATGTCTGATTAGATATTATTTCTGAGTGTGTCGGAAGAGATTAGCACTTGAATCCAATACTGAGTGGAGGATAGCAATTCCCTGTGCACATCATGTAAACCCAAGTTTCCACATCTTCGATAATGCTGCTCCTGCTTCCTGGAAGGCACTCCTTCACATCCTTCAGGATCCAGCTTAATCATTTCCTCTTCCAAGAAGACTTTTATGAAGCACAGCTTTCTGCATCCCTTATGATCAGGCTAAGTGCCCCACTGCATTTCCGCAGAGCTTGGAGAGTGATTAGCACTGTCCAACCTCTGTGGGGCTCAACAAACGCTTTTTGAGTTGAGTTGAATTGGCTGGAAATTATTCATGAAGTTAACACTTTAGTGATATAATTACTTGTCCCGGTTATTATAATTGGAAAGATAGCTTTTATTGTGTGGATTTAAAGGGCAGTGTATGGCAAGAACACTGTTAAGTATGAACACCATCAATATTTCAGCAAATACTGCAGGAGAAACCAGACACTTGTTTTAACTAAAACATAAAGTCATTTCTGAAATTAAAATTTTCATTGACATATGTCTAGGCAATTGAAAGTCATTAAAAATAACTAAGATAAAAATTGTTTATTTCATGTACCTCTAAGTTTTCCTTATATTTTATAATAATTCAGATTTTTGAAAAGTGTGTTAGACTGTTTTCAAACATTGCCATCAGCGGGTGGAGCGTAGTGCCAGAAGGTAGAGCCAAGAGCAGGAAGGAACAGTGGACAAAGAAAGAATCACTCCCAGAAACAGAAACAGTCAGAACCCTGACCCCAGGAGTAGGGACTCATGTGACATGTTCCAGGTTGGACTTCAGGATTAATAAAGACCAATGTCTGTCTGCTGCTTACAATCTCTACCTTTTCGATACTGAATCTTGGGGACTTGAGGGACAGATAGCCTGTCTTTTGCATTCACAAATGTCTGGATCAGGAGTAACTGCCTTTGAGGAGTTTTATCACATTCAGACCTGATTAAAATTACAAGGATCTGGAGATTAATACCAAAAACTGAGATACAACTTTGGGGGAGAGTTTGAGTGCATTTGGCATGAGGGAAGATTAAAAATTATAGCCAGAGGGTGAACTCTGGAAAATTTATTTCAAAATGGACACAATAATTACCCCCATTCTTCTGTACAAACCCTTTACCATGTGACTTTATCATGTTTCCACCAAGAGGTAGAGTCTATGTCTCGACCCCTTTAAAAATGGGTGACTCATGTTGACCAATAGAATGCAGTGGAATGATGTGTGTGCAACTTCTAAGGACAGTCCTTAAGAGACTCTGCAGCCTCCACTTTCACCATCTTAGAATTCTGAGACCACCTGCTGTGGGAGAAACCAGTCTGCCTTCCTAGAGGAGGGTGTCCCAACTAACAGCACCAAGGACTGGCCATGTGAATGGGGTCATTTTGTACCCTGAACCCCAGTCAGATCATCAGATGAAAACAGCTGCATGAGTGTTCCCAGAGAAGAATAGAAACAGCAGGATCACCCTGTTTTCCAACCCCCCCCCAACATTGTAAGAAATAATAAAGTTATTGATGTAAAGCATCCTTGTGTTTTAGGCTGGATAATTAAATGGGGATGTTACCATAGTTAGCTAGATAATAAAGGGAAGGAAGCTACAGCTTTCCACACCCCAGAGGACTGCCACCCGGAGACTTAGTTCCTCAGAGCAGACAGGAAATGTCGCCAGGAGCACTGCTCGCCCTCTGATACATTATTGGGGGAGGAGGGGCCTGCAAGAAAAGTCAAAATGGTGGGGAACTGGGGGTGTGCTTGACAATAGAGGCTTTTCAGTCTAACCTGGAAAAGGGATCATTGGTCAGGGGTTAGACCCACCAAAAGCTCTGAAGGAAGTTTGGTTATTTTGAAAAAGTTCCTGGTTAAAATCCAAGAGAACAGAGAAATCTCTCTCTCTCTCTCTCTCTCTCTCTCTCTCTCTCTCTCTCTCTCTCTCTCTCTCTCCTTTGTTCAGTGACCCACACCCGTCTCATTCATTGGTGCACTCTCTCTGGCCTGGGAACATGAGACTATGTGGGTTCAGCCGCTACGGGGGCTCTCAGCAGACCATGAGACTCCAAAGGAATAAGTGTTAATATGAAACAGAAACTCTGGATGCTGGCCTTAGTTTTGGCCT
This sequence comes from Myotis davidii, assembly GCF_000327345.1. NCBI lineage: Eukaryota > Metazoa > Chordata > Mammalia > Chiroptera > Vespertilionidae > Myotis > Myotis davidii. The sequence continues at coordinate 623,768 of NW_006288615.1, forward strand.
TGATGAAGACAAGATTGGACTTTGTCCATGGCGTCTGAGAGAGATGAGAGGTTGGAAGCCCAGGGGGAGCCTTCCCAAATAAACCTTGACACCCTACAATCTCCCATGCATGGGTCCTTGGAATGCTTTCCTTAAGATTCCATGGAAGAGCCTGATTTCCACTTAAACAGTAATAGATAATTGAAAAAAAATATTCACCTAAATTATAAAATAAGCTAATGAAGTTGTCATATTTCTAGATGATCTCAACATTTAATAACTAAACAAAATTAAGTACTCAGTAAATATTTGTTGAATTACAAAATCAGTGCAGGCAATTTCAATCCTCAAATCAAGAATCAACTAATTTTTATTAATAAGGGTTCTATGTATATTATGAGGACCAAATTAATGTTCATTTTTATTAATTACCAAGCATCATAATTTATCAGCATATTATTTTTGCATTTTTCTTCATTTCTTCACGTTCTGCCAGCTGAAATACAATAGTGGTAATAGAAAAGGGAAAAATGATAAAAGATCACAATCATAGTTTTATTACATAATGGCTGGCAAGGCAATAAAATACCTTTCAGAGATTTTTTTATGGGACCCAAATGTATTTTTTTCTAAATGAGAGGATTAAAATACTGTAGGGCTGCTTTATTGAAGTATAATTAGCGTTAGCTTTAAAATCAAGACCTGACTAAACGTTCTATGTGGGCAATTATGAGTTTGCCCATTGCAATTATCAATTTGCAATTTGATAGCAAAACTTCTCCCAAGTTCAGAAGCCTCATCAGAACATGAACAATGAGATATATCTCAATAGACTTTCGGGTTTTATAAACATTAGAGTTCTCTAAAATGCTATTTTTGTTGATATTCTTTGTAAAAGGTTATTTGCTTTAAATTACAATCTTTAACATTATACCTATGATAACATGATTTAATGGAAAAAATGTATGTTGGCTCACTCAAGTGCTCATTAGAAACCCCTCCTAATTGCCTCTGTCAACTCTTGAGACTGGGCACCTAGAAAATTCCCTTCCTAGAGTCTTTTTTTCAGCAAATTATAGCCACATAATTCACTCTGTGCAATGGATGAGGCACAGCACGCATGAGGGAGTGCCATCTTCTCTCTCATTTCCATTGGAGATGTGGCCGAGGGGATTGCAATAGCTACCATGCAACCATGCAACCATGAGGGAAAGTGAAAAGCATCAAAGAAATCTCAGCCCCGAACCCACCCTAACACCTCCTACCACCAGGTTTATTATTGTTATAGGAGAAAATTATATCCCTAATTTCTTTAAGTTACAAATTAATTGGATTTTCTCTTGAACTACTAGCCAGGGGCAGCCTTAAGTCACATTCCATGCTGAGCTTCCCTGGACCACTCAGGAGTGTTAGCCTGCACTGCTCTTTCAGGACAACTTCATTCCGCCTTTCCACGTTTATTTTGAGAGAGTAGCCTGTTCAGGTTCCAGCTGATTATGGGAATGGCTCTTCCCCTGGATTCCCTACCTCATATGTTCTCTGAGCTTCCATTGGTCTTTCTCTTCAAATAAAAGTTTAAACTTGTCACGGTTATCATATTCTTTCAGGGTAAAAGGTGTTGTTTTATTGGCTCACTTCCATTGCAATTCCCTGGTAATTCCTTGCTGTGTGTTTGATGTTTTTAAGAAGATTTCTAAAAGTGTACTTTGCTATTTATATTTGGTGCATTTCAGCAGAAGGTTTGGTTACTAGTCACAACAAAACCTTGTAATTTTGTAAAAGGTATCATTCAGTCCAGGCACCTTCTAGACCCCTTAATCTCTTTTTTGATATTTATTTCATCTTTAAAGTGACCCCATCAGGGGGATAGGGACACTTTGTTCACTTTTAGTCCAGAGTTGCCTTTCAAAAATTGCCATTACTTTTATTTTTAATGAGGTGAAATGCACATAACATACAATTAACCTTTTCAAAGTGTACGATTCCGTGGCTCTTGGTGGGTTCATGCTGTGCATTGTCATTCCTTTTTTACTTAACTTAATTTTTAGAGATGCAGACTTTGAATGAATCCATA
>NW_006288615.1:625912-634986 GCF_000327345.1 Myotis davidii
TCTTATCTCCATGTATGGATAGAAATGTTATTTAAAGTTTGTAAGTAAGTATTAAAATTGGTGGAGAGATGGCCTTGACTCTTCCCCAAGTGGAAAACACTTCACGGAGTGATGTTTTTATTTTTTAGGAAACAGATATATGTGTGCCCAAGTTGTAAGTGTGGTTGAGAATGACTGGGCTCTAGAGTGAAGCGCTTGTAGGTAATAACCAGTTTTCTGAGCTTAAAACTCCAGTTTTGGGTTTATGGAGACATAGACTTCAGAAATTAAGGGATTTCTGAGGAAATCCATCAGCATATAAGGACAGCATCTTCCCACATCCTGAGTCATAAAAATGAAGATGACAAGCAAATGCATTATTTTTTTATAAATCAAAATTATGTAGGAACAAGGGGAAACGCCTGTTTGGACAGTTTCACAACATTTGTTCTCCTATTTAAAGAAAAGAAGATACATTTTAGTTAGAAAAGGGCCTCACTGCTTGCATGTGGGGGCAGCAAAAAGGAATCAGTCAAATGTATGAGAATGAAATGACATGGAAAGAATGGGTGACAATATCTTTAAAGAAAAGAGGACGTCAAGGATGGACATAAAGAGGCATGCAGGCCAGGACCTGTCCAGAGAGTAATGATGAAGCAAATGTCCTAGGGACCTGCAGCAGAGTGGGGCCACCGTTTCTGCAGTCTTCCTGTGCTATTTAATTCAGTGACATAATTCCATTTCATTCTGTTAAGTGCATTTGATGGGACACAGCTTTAGATGTTTAGTTTTATGGAGTCTTTTTCCTAATACATGTCACCTTATTAAAGGCAAAGTTGTCAAGTTTGATCTCACTTCCCATGCATTCCTCAAATTTCACTGCCAGTTTCATAGGAGAAAAGATTCTTAAGTGCCTTCTCTGTGACTCTGTGAGCACCTGTAGCACTACAGTAATTTGAATCACAGTTCAGAGATGGGGGCAGCTGTGGCGTGATAATGGGAAGAGAATAACAGGAACTTAAAAAAACAACACAAATGACAAGTAACAAAATGATAGATGAAGAACAGATTAGAAGTTCCTGAGGTGGGAATCACAGAGGGGAGGTGGTGTTGCTATAAAAGGGTAGCACAATGATCCTATGATGGAGATTTTTGTCTCCTGACTATGGTGGTAGACACATGAACTTACACATGAGACAGAACTGCAGAGAACTAAATACATGCACACATAGTGCCTGCAAGGCTGCAGAAATCTAAATAAAGTCTCCGAATTATATCAATTTTTGGGTTGTGATATTGTACTATAGTTTTTCAGGCTGTTACACTTGGGGAAAACTGGGGAAATGGTATACTAGTAAGTGATCTTTCTGTATTATTTCTCACAACTTTATCCTCATCTGCAATTATTTCAAAATTGAAAAGTTAAAAACAAGTAAAAAAGTGCAGTCTTTTTCATTTTGGTCATTCTAATAGGAGTGGTTTAATTTGCATAATTTGTACTTATTTGCCACCCACATATTTCATTTGGCAAAGAGTCTGTTCGAATATTTTTATTAATTATTTTCTCATTATTGAGTTTTAAGGTTATTAAAATATATTCTGTCCATAAGATCTCACCAAATAGGTGCTTTGAAAATGTCCTCTAGCTGTAGCTTTTTACTCTCGGACAAATTTTTGTAAAGAAGTTTTAATTTTAAGCAGTTCAAATTATTAATTACTTATTTTTTTTGATTTTACTCTGGGTATTTTTAAATCTAAGGAATTTTGCTTAACCCAAGGTCACAGAGGTTTCTCCATACTCAGAGTTGGTGAAGGTCTGGAGGAAATAGGACTCTTATAAACCATTCATGGGGATGCAAAATGTTACAGGAAAAGATTCACGATGTTGTGGAGAGGATAGAAACGAAGGTCATTTGCCCAGACAGAGGCCGATAAACCTCAGGGATTTAGCACTAGTATCAGCTGAAGAAAGGCCAGGTGAGTCTTTTGCATGAGACCTGCCATATGGCAAAGGAAGAGTCTGGTGGGAGTTGAGGGGAGGGGCATAGACACTAGGAAAGCCCCATCACTGAGGCAGGACCAGGGACACTGAGAAAGTGGTAAATAGGGAATCTAGTTTCCTTGACTACTCAGAAAGAAGTGTCCTTTGTCCTGGATCTCTAGGACATTTTCTCTATAGAGCCACCCTGGAGGCAAGCTCTGCAAAAGTTTCTATGCAATGGCAGGCTGTTTTCCAGTGGGTGAGGGGAGGCCATGCTCCAAAGGAAAGGCAAAGACAGGTCTGTATCCAGCCATGCCCATCCCTCTCCCCATCCGCCAACTAGGAGCAAAATCTAGGAGAGAGTGATCCAAATGTTTCTAAATCCCTAGTATACTTTCTTAGATGGATGGAACAAATTATAAACTTTAATCTATTTCAAATCCTAGAGGCATATTATCTGTTTCTTCCAAATGGTTTTTGCAGGTAAGGAATTATTATTATTATTGCCTTCTGAAAAATTTTGGAACTTGTCACCAATGGGAAGATGTTACGTTTGATTCTTTATTAAAAGAAAAGACATTTCTGCAACAGAAGATATCTTGGATAATTTAAATTGCTTTAGAAAAAATTGCTACAATAAAATATTAATAGGCTGTTTAATATAGATTTTTTTAAAGTTCCACCCTTGTGGCTCATTGACAGACATTTCTGTTGATTTTCCCCCAGAAGTATTTTTACAGCACTGCAAAATCATTGCTCAATTTAGAAATAGACTCAATAGTTCCTCTAAAATTGGAGTATAATAAGCACACCAAGGTATTTTTTTCTTTCATGACATGTTTCTTTGAAAGATTTTAGCCATTTTTTTCCTAAGAAACATCAACTTGAAGAACATTTTATTTAATGGCATTTTAATAGTAATGCATTATTTTTTTCTTCTATAAAGAAGATGGAGGATATGAATTCAATGATAACCAATAGCATTTTACTTGACAAAATATTGACTATCAGCTAAAGTAAATGAGGAAAACTAAAATGATGGTGGTTATAGAAAACCAGGTATTTAAGATATCTGTTAAACCACAGCAACTACCCGCATTGCTTCCTCCCACATAGAGGAGTTAGGAACCAATCACCACACCAAACAGACCTCCATTTATCTGATGTCCACGCCTTTCAAATGGGCACCCACCATGAACAGGGTTTAGTTTGAAGTGGAGAAGCTGCCCCACATCCCTACTCAGGGTGAGCACAGAGAGCATGCGTGCTGGAATCAGAGAGAAAATGGTTCAGCTCAGCCTTACCACTTGCAACTGGGCTGCCCAGACCAATGAATAGCAATGACAATGACAAGAATGATTGCTAACACTTATTGAATACCTATTAATGCCTGCCTTTATAACAAACACTTTATATGCATTATTTCTTTCATTATATCATCTATCATCTCCCCTTTAGATGTGAAAGCTCAGAGGAGCTGAATAACTTGCCCTGGGTACACAGCTTGTAGGTAACTGAGTGGCTTAATTTCCATTTTTCTGGATGGCTTTATGAATGTATGATGACATTCAGGTATCTACCAGGGAGAAGCTCTGTAGCCCAGGTTAGTGAGTGGACCTCTGTTTAAGGGACAAGAAAAACTCTGAGCCAGATATCAGCTAGGTGACCAGTGAAGCAAACTTGTTCATGGCCCCAGTATAACATGATCCCCATCCCAATATTAAGGCGAATGTACCCGTAACACTGCTTCTTCTCCGGCAGGGCAAAGTCAGGTCCCAAAGTGCCTACCTAGACCATAAAGTATTGTGGTGTCTGAGGGAAGGAAAAGACAGTGAGGGTAAAGAGTTTGGAATTGGCTAATTTGAATAATTTTGGCTGGCTTTGAATTACATGGGTGGTCTGTAGCTACCCGAGAAGATAACAAACGGAGGAATAATGCCTCCTGGGTGCATGGACCAGGTAGAGGAGGTGTGGCTCAGGACTGGCCAATTTGCATATCACAGACCTTCTCCATCTGAGCCATTCATTATTTTTAAGAATTGGCTAGTCCCACAAGGGCAGCTTCTCCCCAGCCAAAAAAGATTTTTAAGATGTCAAAATATCATAATATGCAGAAAATAAAACTACACATTATACACAATGCAAAAAAACAAAAAAGCAAAATACTGCCCATAGTAAAGGGAGCCTGGTGCCCACCTTGCTCAGTCATTCTGCTTCCCATGTATTGGGTTTCCCAATGCAAACACCCTCTGAGTTTATGACCTTAACCTCTTCATTCCAGCCCAGCAATTATCAAATTTTACGTAATAACTAATAAAACTATTAAATACTTTCAGTCTTGGAACCTTTTCCCCAAAATATCATATTTACTATGTCTGGGTAGGGACCTAGAATCCTGAAATGTTGGGTTAGCAGTGGTGCAGATCCCACACCCATGAAGTCAGCTCTGGGGATAAGGTCCTTCCTATGCCCAGTGAAATGTACATACACATTCACACTTGGTCATGTGCTCACACTTGCACTTTAAAACCTCCCTGTTGGGAAACTTTCCTCCCTGGATTAAACCAGTTATTTCTCACAGCCAATATCTTTATTAAAAACAACATTCTGGATGCAGGCTCTAGTCCCAGTGCCTGGCAGCTTCTACTTTTGGCAGGACAATATGAGATGTGTGACTCTCCTGAAATAAGGCATTTAAAGCTCAGAACACAAAACCTGGCAAACTTGCTGGGATAGGAGTGAGATTACTTCACAATTCTTCCAGGCTCCTACATCAGGAAGAGCAGAACACACTAGAGGGAGGAAAGAAATGTAGACAAGTACCGCGCTGAGTTCTTGGGAAAGAGAGCATCATCCACAAGGCAACTCCAGCCTCCTGACACTGGTCAAGACTTGCTTCAACCCCATTAATGGCAAACTTACCTCTGAAATAGTGGGGACTTTCATGGATATCATCAGAATTACCCTTTGTATTGAAAACTTTAATTACTTTGGCAAAGGAGAGAAGGAGGGAACATTTTTAAAGCTCTGTATTTAAATAAGCTATGGAATGTTGGGGGCCAGATCTAAGCTGGCAAGGTCCTTGCACCTGAAGGGGATAGCAAGGCTGGGACCCTTACCCACACAGTTTTCCCAGACTTCTTTGGATGTCTATCAGTAGAATAAGAGCAACCTTTGTAGAATGATAACAGCCTTTCATGGCTTACAAGAAGTCTGTAACTATTTACTGAGATACGCTGTACTGAGAACTTGTCCTTCTGTTCTGTCCCTCCCTTAGAGATTAAGAGGAACAAAGAATACATTCCTCTTGACAGACCTCCTATTCAGTGTGTTGTGTATATAAGGCTTTACGTGCTTAATAAATCTGCTGTAGTTCCTCGAATGAGCTGCAGTCCTCCCGATCCCATTTTCCTGTCTTTCTTTCTTTTCTCAATTCCCACCTCCCTGCCTCAGCCCAGCTCAACCTGTCAGGCTGGCCCTGAGAATGGAATTGCCAATGGTCATGGGCTGAATGGTGACCTCAAAAAATACTCCCACATTTTAAACTTTGGAACCTGTGATATTATTTGCATTGCAAGAGATGTGATTAATTGAGGGTTTTGAGAGGAGTTTATCTTGTGTGTTCTAATTTCAATGGCAAGTCCTTGTAAGTGGGAGGAAGAGGGAGATCTGACAGACAAATTGAGGGGAAGGCTATACAAAGAAGGAGGCAGAGATTGGAGCTATGAGCCCTTGCTCAGGATTGTCAGCAGTCACCAGAAACTGAAAAAAGCTAGAAACAGAATCTCCCCCAGGGCCTCAGGAGTTAAAAAGGCCTTGCCAACAACTCAGTTTGAATTGGATGAGACCCATGTCAAGCTTCTGGCCTTCAGAACTGTAATATAATCTATTTGTGTTGTTTAGGCCATGTTTGTTGCAGCAACAATAACTGCTAATACTAACCAAGGGAGTTGTGGATTTGCAAAGACATCTCAACAGACCTAGTGAATTTCAAATGCTAAGCCAACCACTCGCTATGGGACATTTCTCAGTTTTCTCTGCTGTAGAAAAGGGATAATATTTACTTCATAGGGTTGTTGTGAAGATCACATGAGATAATCTGGAAATAATCAAGTAGTAGATTTACAATAAATAATAGCTACCAATATGAGTCCAGCATTGCCAGACAGTTTTCTACATTGCTACTGTTTTCTACACTCAGAATATGTGCTTTAATTCAAAGAAACCTTGCAGGAAGCAAAGGTATAAAGAAATTCTGTGTGTATAGCTACACCAACCAGAATGCCTTGTACTACACAGTGGTAAAAAGTTTATGATATCTCAAGTGGCCTGCTTTAGAGACCTCTCTGACTCTTCAAAGAGCATATGAGCAAGTCTATTGTTTGGCAAAAAGAGTGGCAGAGGACTTAGATGGTTGTGCAAAATCATGGGAGAAGAGAAAGGAAGCAGCCAATATTGAAGCAAATGGCAATACTTAAAACTTAGGATGAGTTCCCTACCACATGCTACTATATGACTTGCCACCTTAAATGTTGATGCAACGGATAGTCATCAAGATCTGGGCCTGGGATGGGACGGGGATCGCTTATGTGAAACCTATTGATTATAAACCACACTCATCCTTGTCTTTAAAAACATTGTTTCTTCATTTGTTTCTCATCTTATCAAGAAACTTTCAACTTGGTCACTGTTTGTTAAGTTTCACATACATTTCAGGTGATTTGTGTGGCTGGAGCTAATATTAAGAAAGCTTTCCCAACCTTTTGGAGCAGCTTTCTAAGTTCTAGGCATTGTGAAATCAGGCCCAAGGGGTAAGACTAGGCAATGCCCCACACTGACTCCCTTCTACATTGTCCTATGCTCCAAGCTGGGACCACTCATCTAGAGGGCACTGGGACCAGTGCTGACCTCCAGGAGGGGAGCATAAATAGTCCTAGGACAAAAGCCCTTTGGCCAGCTTTGTGTTAGCTTTATTGCCTGTCCCATTCTGGCTTTGTTTTTTGTTTTTTGTAATCCCATTGTCTAGACTCTTTACTTTGTTTTCTGTTTATTGCATTTCTGTCTACCATTCCAACTCTATTAGCTGAGTTGTGTGTTTTTTTCCAGTTTCTTCTATGCTCAGTGATCTGGCTTCCCTGGGATTCAGTCCCAGAACTCTATTTCCTCAGGCTAAATTCTAGCAACCTCCTGGCCAGCACCTTTAATGCTGACTGCCCACTTGCCTGATATTGGTGCCTAACTGTCTCCCAATTAGCTTCTCTATCCCGGTGGGTCGGCATCTTTTTCCGTCCCAATTTTGTTGCAGATTAAGCCTCTGCTATGAAACATACTAAAGTGCAAACTATTGGAAAAGTTTAGGGTATGAACCATCATTTTCAGATGCACAAACCCCTTTAAATGTTAAAAGAGATAGGAGTATTTATCAAATGTATATATAGCTAGCATAAGCTTACTTCCAATTCACAGTTTAGTTAATCTAGTTAATTTGAATAAGCGGAATTTGGATATGAAATATTTTGGGGTAAAAAGAACTACCCTTAAAGTTTAGTGTGAATGCTACACTGTTGTGAGGGATCTGGACAGGAGGAATTCAGACCATGATCCTTGAGAAGTAGGGAGGCAAGGGAGTGTGTGTGTGTGTGTGTGTGTGTGTGTGTGTGTGTGCGTGTGTTGGGGGCAGGTAAGCTCTACAGAGTTGAGCGCATTGACAAAAAGCATTACATGGCAGAATAAAGCTTGGGGAAATTCCATGCCTGAATTACATCACTTGCTTGTGTGTTCCTTAATAAATAAAGTTCTTTGCTAAGGTTGTTGGGGGAGGCATATTAGTTGTCAGGTAGTAGTCTGTTGAAAATCAAAATTGATTAAGACATGATCCTTATCCGGAGACTTCATTTTCTGGCAATGGAGCCAACTGTATAAAAAAACTATAAAATACTAGAGACCAATTTTAGCTTCTAATGGGAATTATATCTTATACAAAATGACTATTTCTATTTTATAGACTTAAAAATGACTAGACTGGAGGTTGTGGAGAGCATGCCTTTTCCTCCCATCACCATTAGATTCCATGACAAAAACTTTCCCTTTAAAAACCATATCTATCATCTAATATCTCTCCATTTCCTGAAATACATTGTTATAGTAAGAGTCACAGCTTCACACAGGAGGTTTGTCTGGGTGTTCATGATACCAAAGTAATGACATAAAAAATATCATCATTTGACAAAAAATGTTATTTGTTCTATTTGGAAACATTTATTCTATCTTTTTTAAGCTTCAGCTAAATGACATTATGTAAACAAAGCAAAACCTTTTGTTCAAAGTAGAGATGCATATCTGTGAGATAGGGAAATATGATTTGCCATTCTGGGTGGAACCTAGTTTCACATTCTGTTTCTCATAAGGATAACAGAAATATTTTGCAAGATATAATTATTGCTCTACTAGACCCAAAAAAGCAGCCATTAACCTTTACATAAGAGCTTTCACATAATTGAAAATCAATATTTAGATATTTAGAGAAGCTCTTTATAAATTGCTGCAGTTAACTCATTTATAAGGTTACTAGAGGCTCGGTGCACAAAAATTTGTGCACTCGGGGGGGGGAGGGGGGTCCCTCAGCCCAGTCTGTGCCCTCTCGCAGTCTGGGACCCCTCAGGAGATAACGAACTGCTGGCTTAGGCCTGCTCCTGGGTGGCAGAGGGCAGGCCCAATCCATAGGCACAGAGCAGGGCCGATTGGGGAGGTTATGGCTCTAACCCATCACACACAGAGCAGGGCCCATCAGGGGGTTGGGGCACCTCCCCTGTCACACTCAGAGCAGGATGGTCAGGGGGTTGGGGCACCACCCTCTATCACCCACAGAGCAGGGCCCATCAGGGGGTTGGGGTGCCGCCACTGTCACAATCAGGGCAGGGCCGATGGGGAGGTTATGGCTCTAACCCATCACACACAGAGCAGGGCCCATGGTGTGTGTGTGTTGGGCAGGGGTTGGGGCGCCGCCCTCTAACACCCATAGAGCTGCAGGGAGATCAGGGGGTTTGGGCGCTGCCCCCTGTCACGCTGATCCCAGTGCTGGGAGGCATATTACCCTTTTACTATATAGGGTAGA
>NW_006288615.1:635773-639072 GCF_000327345.1 Myotis davidii
GCGGAGAATGTTGGAGTCCTCCGTCACTGAAGCAAGCAAGCCTCAGGTTAGCTTCAGGCTGCCTGGCTGCCAGCCACCATCTTGGTTGGCAGTTAATTTGCACATTGCCTTGATTAGCCAATGGGAAGGGTAGCGGATGTACGCTAATTACCATGTTTCTCTTTTATTAGATAGGAGGATAGTCAAGGCATTTCTATAAATCAAATACAATTATCTTGTGAGGCAACAGTAGACCACTTCCTCTGGACTATTCCAAGAGAAGTTGAGATTTACACTTGAAAAGTGAAGATACTGAAAGATCACTCTTTTCAACTGTATCCTAAAACCATGAATGCAGCTCTTTCTAATAGTAGTACTCCTGGTATTACTACCATTACTACTCTACTACTACTGCTTCTATTATATGAAATAATCAAAGCTACTACTCTGAATTTCTAAAAATTATCTAATAATTGATCAAAGGACTGTATCATGAACTAACATAAACTTTATAGACCTGTATAGACTTTTTGAGAAAAAAACTATCAGCATATGTTAAGAAAATATGCAATTATTTTGGTGCATTTCCTGGGAATCCAGAACTCTAAATTGGTATAGACTTTGAAAACAAAAAGAGAAACATAGAAAAACCTGCATATTTCACTCTTTGGAAATAGCAGTTTTTGCCTCTCTTTGATTGTGGAGGAAAGAGTTAAAGAAAGAAAAACACCTGGTATGTCCTTTTTAGGTCACAAAAAAATTGTAAAGATATGAATACTTGAAGAAGAAGTGTAGTGGGACATATGGTATCTCGATTAATATCTCCACAGTTATTCCCTGCATTTCACTACCACAGCTGTGCCAGCTGTCTGCAACTGCCAGCTAACTGAAAACCTAATAGCTGCTTTAATATGATGCTAAACACTCAGATTGCAGCCTACATCCTTCAGACTTGGCACCCGAGAAAAATAATTAGTTGGAGGATTTTTATTGACAGCTAAAATGTATGTAGTGCTATTTGCTAAGTCCTATGCTAACTATTTTATCTGAATTATATCATTTATTCTTCTCATCAATGTTCTGAAATAGATTCTATGATTATTTCTATTTTACTATTGAAAAAAAAAAAGAACAGTGGCTTAGAGAGGTTTAATAACTTGCCAAAGGTCACATAGCTCTTAAGTAATGGAACAGACTCAAATCCAGGTGTCTGACTACAAACTTTGGATTCTTAACTATAAATTTTTATTAGCTTAGATCACAAGTAGGTCAGCTGGATCCTTGCTAATATATAAATGTCAAGAGACGGTGGTAGGCTACCATGTATTCCTTGGAAAGGCATCCCTTCAGAAGAGGCCAAGTAAATATACTCTTGTCCAAATAGAAAAAATAAAGTCACTGTCAAATATTTTAATCCTTTTTTATTCTTCTTTTCTAATATTCATTGTTTAAAAAAATTCAAACCACTTCACCCATAAACATTTTATTAAGATACTAAAACCAAAACTTAAAATGACTAATTTGAGTCAAATGAATTTTAAGGACTTTTTTTGGTGGTTATGTTTTGCTTCACTTTAATTGCTGATTAACCATAAAGAATGTTTCCTAATTTACTCTGAGTATTAAAAAACAGGGACTAAAAAAATTGTGCAATTATGAAGCTAACTGCTATTGTGTTACCATGCTTTTGAGAATCTGTTTGATTCTATTCTGTCCATATACCAACTGATTAAGCAAGATCCTTTGACCCACCTAACATTGTTTCTATATGTAAAGAGAAGAGAACATAGGAATAAAGCTCCAATGAAATATTTCTGCATTCTAATTTCTGAAATTGCTTCTAAGGGACTGGATATATGCCAGCCCTCTTTTTACTTCTTATTTAAAAGGGATTTAAAAATAGAGCCTGTGACTGACATTCTTACAAAATGCTTTCCTAAGGTAGCAGTGGCATTGCCATAGACACTTCTGAATAGAAATGAAAGTCAGTAATCATTGTTTATAGGGCCTGGTTGATTGCAGGCTCTTTTAGATAAGCATAGGCAAATGCCAGCATAGGAATTCTACATTAGCCCTGTGATTCAAACCCAGATCCTCCACTAATGGGCTACTTTAAAGTGTAGCTCATGGATCAGTGCCAGTTCCCATACATTTTCTTTCAGCGAAACGAAGGAGATAATTATAGCAATTAAGATTAAGCATTTAGAAACTTCCAGAACACATTGACAGTGATTGTATGTGTACTGATTCTAATAATTTTTAAAAATTGAGACTCCTACATTGTAGGTACTTTTAAATTTTTATTTTTAAGTGATTCATTTCTTTTCCATTTTACAAATGTTGAGTCTTCAACAGATTGAAAATAGAATATATTATTTCAAGTAGTTTTTCTCCACCATTACTTTGAGATTTTTTTTCTACTCATGAGATGAATGAATTGGAAGAAGTCTTGGAAATGAGAGATTTTAAACATATCACTTAATCTCTTTAGATTTCTATTTCCTTGTTATTTAATGGAAATTGAACTCAATTAAGGATTTAAACTAGACACTAGATTAGGGTTATGCGTGTTTTGTTTGTATGTTAACAAGAGTGAATTGGGGTAGTTTGGGTCAGGGGGTGTGTTCTCTGGGGACCCAGAATCTGTCTCCTCACAGTGGGATATGTTTGTAATATTACACACATGATGCTAAAGATGTGTGAACTGTGAACTTTGGACTATGACTGCTAAGGTTCCTTCTAGCTCTGTGATTTAGAGCAGGACATAGAATAATACGGCACCGTGATTACTATTACTATTTTCTTTCTGTTAGGATTTGATCCCACAGAGTTACTCTCATAGATCTAGTTCCAATGTTTTTCAAACTAAAGCCCTGAAAGGCGTGGACTTGAAGCAGTAAGTCCTCAAGGCCTCCTATCCCCTAATAAGCAAGAGCATTTATCTGTGTATATTTACACCTTAGGTTCTATGAAGCAATTTCCCTGAATGTTTAAATTCAGCACGGTGTTTACTTTATCATATTGTTTATGTGTGTTTGGTCTGCTATACTTTGCACACATTGGGTTCGGCATGGCGGGAACTTCAGTCCAATATGCTTCTATTTCACAGAAGGCCATTAGCCCACAAAGTCAACCTGCTGGTCACATCCTTGCCTTTATTAAAGTCTTGGGTAGTATGCTTTGTGGAGTTTTGTCTTTTTTATAATAAAAAAAAACATAATTGACATCAAGTTCAAGTGAAATGGCTAATGCAATTTTCTGGAGGAAGGAAAATGAGGAAAGAAGGATAGTGAACCTTTGGGACTAAGCTGACTGCAGCG
>NW_006288615.1:639262-641348 GCF_000327345.1 Myotis davidii
CTGCTTTCACTTAGTAATGTGCACTTAAGATTCTCCCATGTCACCTGGCTGGTATGGCTCAGTAGTTGAGCGTCAATCTATGAATCAGGAGGTCATGGTTTGATTCCCCGGTTGTGGGCTCAATCCTCAGGAGGGGGCATGCAGGAGGCAGCTGATCAATGATTCTCTCTAATCATTGATGTTTCTATTTCTCACTTCCTTTCCCTTCCTTTCTGAAATCAATAAAAATATATTTGGAAAAATATTTCCCAACCCCCCCAAAATCCATAAATTTGATCCCTAAACAATATAGTGTAACAACTATTTACATAGCATTTACATTTTATTGAGTATTCTAAGATCTAGAGATGATTTAAAGTATTTGAGATGATATGTGTATGTTATATGCAAAATATTATGTGATTTTATGTAAGTGAGTTGAGCATCCTCAGATTTTGGCTACCAAGGGGGGTCCTGGAATTAGTCCCCTGTGGATATCAAGGAGCAAGTATAATTTTATGAACAGAAAAAAAAATTTGACAGGGTGCCTACCAAGGTGTTGATGGACTACTACTGAAGACTGGGCAGCTCCTCAGGTACTAAGGGCACAGTGACCTATCCACTAAATTTATCCTAGCTTTGATGAATTATTAAAAATCTGGAGGAAATATACAAAATGAATCCATAATCCCTTTAGAACCAGATATTCTGAGATGAAGAAGAGGGCTTCAATTTTGAGATGCAGTTGCCAAGATTTCTTGGCATAACTCACCACTGGGGACAGGAAGCATTCACATTTATGTGGTTCCATTGTCTGGAGTTGATAAAGAAACTTTATTGCATTTGCTAGACAGTGGTGCACAATGTACTGTCATTTAAAAACCTTCCAATGAACATTAAAGACCAATGTGATATGACTAAAAGGAAAATTGTGGCTCTAAATGAGAATTTATAAAAAGAAATTATGCTTCATCACTGCATGACTATGTCCTGACTGTACTTTTGGTATGGATGTGATGTGATGGGAGTTAACCCAAGCCAACTCGTGTAGTTAATTTGAAACAGAATACTTGGGGATAACAGGACATTTCAGTCCTAATTGGAGATGTGTTATGCTCAGTTGAACTAGTGCCCACAGATTCTGTGTTTATTATTCTCATACTAGAGGCCCAGTTCATGAAAATTCGTGCACTCGGGGGCAGGGAAGGGGGGGTGGTCTTTCAGCTCAGCCTGCACGCTCTCACAATCTGGGACCCCTCGGGTAGGGGCCAGTCCCATAGCATCATGGCTCCAGTCTCCTGGAGCCTGCAGGCGGAGGGGAGGAACCAAGAGCCCACTCTGATGGCTGCATGGCTCTGGTCCCCCGGAGCCTGCATGCAGGGGGAAGGACCCAGAGGCCAGTCCCATGGCAGCACGGCTCTGTTCCCACAGCTCCCTCCGACTGGAGCCCAGGGCAGCTGGGCCCACAGATCCCCCAGGACAGGACAGGAGCCAGGACTGACTCCCGCCCAGTGATCTATGAAGCATGACCAGCCACAGCTTAGCTCTAAAGCAGTGTGTATAAAGAATAAAGTTGCTGGTGCTGGTGCCTTGTGCCAGTCCTCCTAACCCTGGTCTCTTGTATTTCATCCCACGCCACCTCTACCCTGCGGGACCCCTTGGGAGCGGGCCTCCACAGGACCCCTCAGGTAGGGGCCAGTCCATGGCCCCATAGCATCATGGCTCCGGTCTCCTGGAGCCTGCAGGTGGAGGGGTGGAACCAAGAGCCCAGTCTGATGGCAGCATGGCTCTGGTCCCCCGGAGCCTGCATGCAGGGGGAAGGACCCAGAGGCCAGTCCCATGGCAGCACGGCTCTGTTCCCACAGCTCCCTCCGACTGGAGCCCAGGGCAGCTGGGCCCACAGATCCCCCAGGACAGGACAGGAGCCAGGACTGACTCCCGCCGTGCCGGCTGGGACCCTAGCCTGGTGTTTGGTCATCCGTCCAGAGGTTTAGGTCGTGATGGACCCTGGTTCTTTATATATTAGGATGACCTGGAAGAAAACTGATGGATCTTGGGTGTTATCAGTGGATTAAAGAGGACAATGAAAAGTTTTCATTTCAATAGT
>NW_006288615.1:642702-646651 GCF_000327345.1 Myotis davidii
CATTGTTACTGAAATAGTGTGATATAGAAATAATTATAATAAAGTTAAGAATAGAGCTGCCCCCTACTGGGGATTGAGCCCACAACCCAGGCATGTGCCCTTGACCGGAATCAAACCTATGACCCTTCAGTCCGCAGGCCGACGCTCTATCCACTGAGCCAAACCAGCTAGGGCTGACATTTTTTTAAAATCGAGTTCAAAATTGCTACATACATTAGGTTTCGAATAAAACAGACATGTAAAATGTATTTACAACTTGTACATGTCATGTAGATAAGACATGCAACTATATGATAAGTACTTAAACTGTGTACATGTTCTGAACACACATGTTTACATGTTCTGTTTCCCTAGCAGAAACTTCTATTTTTTTCAATCGAGTTCAAAATTGCTACATACATTAGGCTTCGAATAAAACAGACATGAAAAATGTATTTACAACTTGTACCTGTCATGTAGATAAGACATGCAACTACATGATAAGTACTTAAACTGTGTACATGTGCTGAACACACATTTTTACATGTTCTGTTTCCCTAGCAGAAACTTCTGATTTAATTTTGTCTAATCTCTGCACCCAACATCTTCTTGGCAGTGCTCTGTACTGACCTTATTCAGAATAGATTGATGAATCTCTCTCTCTCTTTTATAATGGGCTTCTGAACCAGTAATCAGATCAGCTTTATAATAGTTTCTACTGCTATCGATTATGAGTTTCCGGGCAGAAAAGTAGAAGGAGCACAAGGCTTGGATGCAAGGTCCTGCTCTCATCTGATCAGCCTTTGCAGAGAGCACAGGAGATGAGAAGCAGTGTTTCCCTGCTGGGCGTAGTCTCACCAGGGCTGTCACGGGAAGCATTTCGACTCTCTTGCTATTAAGACTGTACACAATGTGAATTTAATGCCAAGACAGCCCTGCCAAAGGAGCTAATGATGAAGGATGAGCCATTATAAAACGAACTCTTCCTATTTCCCATAGGAAAACATTTTGGGAGGGATGGAAGGGGCTGGAGAAATGGGTCTTTCTATACTGGCTATGTTTCTTGTCAGGATTCCTGTGAAGCTGAATGAATTAACATTTGAAAACACATTTTCATTCTCAGGAGGAGCTTAAACACACGTGGTTTTAACAATTGCTCAATGTTAACCTTTTATTAAAACGCCCACCTGGATTGGAGTTTGTACCTGAGGGTTGTTGAAGGTCTCAGATACAAGCACTGAGAGAAGGAGTCAAAGAAAGGAGACTTTGGCATTCTAAAAATGTTTTCATAGTACAACTTTATACTAGAAATTTACCAGCTTGGAATCAGGCTCTTGATTCAATGATTATATATATGATACCAGCTTTCTGTTTGGTCCACCACAGTGAGGATCTAGCATTTAATTATATGGTGGTGGTATGAGAAGTTATAAAATCCAACTGCTTCATGCATAAGTTCTGGCTATGGCTAATGGCCTAAGGTGTCTGTAGTTAGTACTAAGAAGTGAATTTAAGGGGGATGGATGTGAAAGTTGTAAAGATGTTCACCAATGCTAAATGCTGTTTCAACAAGTCTAGAAAATCTCTCCTGATACTGAGCTGAAATCTGCTTTCCCATAATTTCCACCACAGGTTCACCTGCCAGAACCCCAGTGGACAAATCTAGCTTCTCTTCCATATGACAGTTTTTCAAGTATTTGAAGACTGCTCTTCTATTCCTCATGGGCAAAATACATTGGGATCCTTGAGAAAAGTCTTCAGAAAGAATAACTGAGTTTCCTTAGAATTCGATCCACTCTCTTCTGAATAGATTCCACTTACTGGAGTGGAATAGAGTTTGCTGTCCATGCTTTGGTCTGATTCCTCTATTATGGATGTGCTCCTCTGGACTAGAGAAGCACATACTGCCAGAACAGATGCCTTCCTCCATTCATTACCCTCGAAGGCAGCGATTTTCAAACAGTGTGCCGCAACAATTTTTAAAGTATGCAAGCCCTGACTATTTAGTCAGGGGCGCTGACATCTTTTCCCTTAGTTTGTCAAATTCTTTAAAAATGACAACAGCCAACACAACAATAGCCACCTGGTGTGAATGAATCAAAATTATACCCATTTTTTGTCAGATCAGCAAAAAATATTTTTCTTGGTGTGCTGCAGAATTTTAGTAAGTAGCTTATTAGTGTAGCATGAGATAAAAAATGGTTGAAAATCGCTGCTCCAAGGGATTAGAAGTTTCCTCCCTTTTAAGGAAATATGAGTAAAGGGGATAAGCATTATCCTCCAACATAAAAAGCTGCCCAGAATCTTTTAGTTTTAAATGACTTTAATATATTTTTTCCTGTAAGCTCTAACACTACCAGAGGGTAGCAACTTTGAGTTTTTCACACACACACGCACACACACACACACACACACACACAGTTTTGTTTCATGCTTAAACAAGTTACAATAAAAGGGCTGATTCCACCCCGGCTGGCATGGCTCAGAGGTTGAGTGTCAACCTATGAACCAGGAGGTCATGGTTCAATTCCCAGTCAGGGTACATGCCCGGTTTGTAGGCTCTGTCCCCAGTATGGAGTGTGTAGGAATCTCATCATTGATGTTTCTATATCTCCCTCCTTCTCCCTGCCTCTCTGAAATCAATAAAAATATATTTTGAAAAGAGACTGATTCCATAAAGGGAGTGTAGTTAATACACAATAGACAGGGAATCCACTACTCTGTGCCCTCCTCACTTCTATTGCCTCGCCAACTCCTCCCCTCACTGCTCCCTTGTTCATTACATCCTGATTTTTACTGTTTGCAGGATTGTGACTAATTACCACCACTTTATAATTGGCAGAAGCACCCGGACATTTCATCTTCCAGGATCCGGAAGCTGAAGCTGAACAGTTGGCTGTTATTCTTGAGATTGTTGGCTCACCTATCATCTCAAAATACAGTGTTCTACTAAATTATTGTATATATTAAAAAGACCTACTCAGTCTTTTCTGTTCTTATTGTTTTTACTTTTTTCAAAGCAAATTGGTTCACTCTCACTTCACTGTATCTACCTCAACCTACTTATGAAATTAAACACATACCTTTGTGGACCAACATACACATAAACAAAGAAAAACAATCACAGTGCCTTTGGACGCCATTTGGTCATGGAAGATTCCAAGCCAACAGGTGGCAGATCCAGCTACTGCCCTGGGGTACTGGTGGGTCTGCCAGTAGGCTCCTTGCACATTTAAAAAAAAAATATTTTTACATATTCTTCTACAAAGACATAGGGAACACATCGTCACATGACAAACCCACTCCTGTCACTTGAGAGCTAATGGGAGACAAGAAGTCTTCTCATGACCAATACACTGAGCATCTCCCAGTGTTGACCTGGGGAGGTCTTCTATTCTTAACGTCCCAACTGGTAAGCATTCTGCACTCCAAAACATGGCCCAGCCCTCCCTTTACCATGAGGAACACACTTCCATCCTTCAAGTGTACTTTTTCAATTCAAGGAGTAAGGAGGGTGTGTGTGTGTGTGTGTGTGTGTGTGTGTGTGTGCTCGCGCGCGCGCGCAGGATATAATGGTGTGCCCAAATGGTGGTAGTATAGGTGTTCATGGGAAAAGATAAAATACAATAGGCAAAGGGTAGAGTTGAGCAGACTGCCTTCCAAGCAGTTGACCTGGATTTGATTCCTGGCCACTCCACCAGTATGTTAACATAGGGCTTGAGAGAGTTAAGCTCCTGGGTTTGGAACCAACTAGATGAGGAGCAAGTTATCATCCCTACTGTTGATAAGGCTGAACTGGAGAATGTGGCATGAGCATTCACAGTGGCGTTCCCTGACATGCCCTGATAGATCACTGCACTTGCCCGCGGAGAAGATCTGTGTCTTCAGAGACCAGCCTCTCGCAAAGTGATAGGAAATCTTCAAGAGGCTGAGTCATGTGAGCTGATTCTTTACTCCCAATGCCACCAAT
>NW_006288615.1:646691-656992 GCF_000327345.1 Myotis davidii
TTTCGCTGGGAAATGAGAAAGGGAGTAAAATGTGAGAATAAATATGTTTGTTCCCCCATTCATTACCCTCTAAGGGAATAAAAGTCTCCTACCTTTTAAGCAAACATGAGAAAAGGGGGGTAATATTGTCCTCCAACATGAATAGCTGCCCAAAACATTTTATTTTAAAATCACTTTAATATATTCTGCCATGTATATACATCCAGTCAGTGTGGGTTAAACTATAGGGCAGGTCAGACTCATCTGGACCTTGCAAAAATAATACATACCCCAGGTCCCACTACAGTTTTAGTAAGTACTCCCAGACCCTACTCATTTTATTGTTTTAAACAAATGTGTTAGAGTTCCATCCTTTAAGAATGACTGCATTGGAGCACTTTAGTCAAATTTTCTTTACTGCTAACAGTGCCTACTGAGCCCATGAATGCTGCACTACAGGGTCACACAGGAGGTTCTAACTGACGGCAGCACCTGCTTCTGCTTCTCAGTACAACAGCATATAAAATAACAGGGAGACCTGGAGAGCAGAGATGACCCTAAAGTCAGCAAAAATGTTTAATGCTTAATGCATGCATAGGATTAAGTGCAACAAAGTAAAGCATGATCCTCTAACCAGGGACGTGGCTTTCTGCCCGATATGTCATTATGATCAATGTTCTGTCTTCTCTTCAAAAGTGAGTATCTTCTCCCATTCGGTTGTTTTTTTGTCTTGTTAATGTTGTTTTGTGTGTTTTTTTCTGTGCAAAAGCTTTTTAATTTGACATAGTCATATTTATATTTGCTAAGTGAAGTAAGTCAAGAACCAAATGATTTCACTCAAATATGGGATATAAAACTGAAACCAACAAATGAACAAACAAGACAAACAGATACTCATAAGCACAGACAACAGTGTGGTGGTTACCAGAGGGAAGGGGGTTGAGGGAGGTAGAAAAGGGTAAAGGGAGTTAAATATATTCTGATAGAAGAGACTTGACTTTGGGTGGTGAATATACAATGCAATATGCAAATGGTGTATCATAGAATTGTACACTTGAAACCTATATAACTTTATTATCCAATGCCACCCCAGTAAGTTTAATAAGAATAATTTTAACTGTCGTTACTTTAGAGGAGCATTCTCCAGTAGCAATCTCTGTGATGACGGCTACGTGTTATATCTGTGCTATTTGCTGGGGGAACCGCTAAACCACAGGTGGCCATTGAGTACTAGAATGCACACAGTGCAGCTACAGAGCTGAATTTTAAATTTTTGTTTCATTTTAACTAATTCAAATTATTTCAAATATTCATATTTGGCTAGTGGGTACCATATTAGATAGTAAAGCCTTACTTAGAGTATGTTTGTTAAACAGCAGGTTGAAATGCATGAATGGGCTCTGAAAACAATTTAATGCTTTATGTCATTATTTTGTAAATTTAATTAAAATAGTACAGATAATGCCAAAGTTCCTCACACATAGCAAAAGAGTGATTTATGAAAAGAGAGAAAGTGAATATCGGATCATGGTGGAAAATGTGTTTTATGTGATTTGCTGACCATTGCTAGGGTCCATGAAATAATAAGTGTAATTTGGAAAGTGAATCAAAAAAGAAGCAATGTTATTTTTGCATTTGCCGTGACAGAGCTGCCAGTGAGAAACGATGTGATGATAGCGCCCCCTTGAGTATCAGTGACAAAATTTCAAGCGGGGAAAGACAAAGGAAACAACACACTATTTCCTCATAATGTCTGCACACAATACTTTCCCCTTTCCCCTACAATCCGCAAACAAACGAACTTAAATTGGCCACTTCAAACGTGAGTCTAACTAGTGTTTGTGCTAGTGGACAGAACCTGCCCTGTGACTCCTGCCTATATTCCCCTTGAGGTGTTTTTCATGTGGCTCTTCTGGGAGTGACATAAAATCTCACTGGGCTCCATCTCTCAGGCAGCTCAGAGGTGGCCTTTGAAAGTAGCTATTAATTTGAGCTGATTAACCTTGTGTAGAGAGTATAATTATGAAGTCTTCAGAATCCATTATCTGCAACACAAATATAGTAGTATGACAACTCTTTATTCTAAAAATGATGATATCATGGTTTGCCCTGTATGCGCTCAGAATTGTCCAGCTAGAGTACCCTGGTCTCTCTTTGCCTGGGATCATAGATGTGTGGTTCAATACTCAGCCACAGACTCAAGGGGAGCTCTGTGGACATTTCTGGAACTATTTTCCTGTGTAGCTTCCTCTTATCCTAAATTCTACCCCACAATTTTTAGTCACTTCCTCTTCTGAATTATGAGCTCTACTCAACTCAACAAAACAGATATGTTTGGGGTCACTCCTGAGCACCAGGCTGTGTGTGTGTGTGTGTGTGTGTGCGCGTGCGCGCGCGCGCGTATGTGCCACAACTATGATGAGGTTCACGTCATTTGTTTTCCTTCCTGGGACATAGGTCTATGATGCCTGTTAACCAATATCTGGAAACGGTTGTTTTATATAGTTTGTCTTGTTTACTGGTTGTTTATAGCTGAGCATAGTCTGTTACATTTTATTCCATCATGGCCTGAAATTAGTCAACATAATAAGTTTTTAAGGAGGGGAATAATATTGTGGAAGCAATATTTAATCTCATGTTTTAAAGATGTTCATATATCTCTCTACATTCTGTATCAGAGACCCCCATGCCTGGCTATAAAACATAATCATTGGATTACTTTTTTTATTTTCAGATACCAAGGCCACAACCCAGACAGCTCTGACCCAGAAACTATATTTTTAAATGATCTTCTCAGTTAACTTCCACTGAGCCAGATTCTGAATGCAGATGAACTACTTCAGATTGTCTTCTGGAAATTACAAAATTCTCAAAATCATTCCTGATTAAGAAGATACCATTCTGGGCTCTTTTGCTTTCTCCTTCTCTCTCTTGAGGCTATCGTATTACTCAGCTTCTAGCTGTGTTGTAACATTTCTTGGAAAACTTCGGTGGTCTGCAAATTTTCCAATCTTTTCAACACAGCCCACGGCCCCACATCAAGTCACATAAGGGGATTTGCAGACCTGCCTGATTCCACTACCATGGCTGTTTGGAGAAGCATCTAGTGAGTTCCACTCAGCACTTCTCTAAAATGTGTGTTTACCCAGAAGAAAGCCTTTTGCTTTCACAGTTGGCCTTTCTGCCTGAATGGCTCTGACTTTGTGGGCCCAGACATAACTCCAGCACACCATTTCATGACCACAGAGATCGCCAGGATGCGTGTTCCCTCAAGGCCCAGTCTATTTTTCAGTGTGACTCTGTTTACCCCTCATTAAGATCTAGTGATTTGGCTGCCTCTTTAAACCTAGCACTGTTTTATAAGGAAACCCTAAATTTCCCTCTGCTTCCAGAAATGTTAATGGGGTCAGAGGACTGGCCTCTATCTAGGTCTTCTGGACAAGCCAGTGGCCTGCACTCCCTTCCGTGCAGCTATGTGGAAAGTCCATTTGCGTTGGTGACCTGCTCATCACAGAAAGTAACTTCTGACCTGTGTGGTTGGCCCGGATCCCTTGGCAGTGAGTCATGTCATCACATCTTTCACATTGAACCTAAGAAATGTTTTAAGTTCAACTGGATAATGAGAAAGGCCAAATGCTTGCTAAGGTCAAAGTTACAAACATCCCCTAACCCAGTTCAACTCAGACTCAGTCTGGCAATAAGCATGATGGTAGATTTGGTGTGCCTAATCTATGTCTTCTGAGTTTCCTTGTTAGCTTATTTTGACCAAAAAAATTACCAGCAATATTATAAGGATAAGGGAAGATCATATTTCAAATTCCATGGGAAATTTCAACTATTGAAATACTGATGGAGTGGGCTAGGAAAAATGTTCTTTTAAAACATGCCATGTGCATGCATTAAACTCTGAAGCAATGAAAAGAGTCCCCCAAAAAGCAGGCAAAAATTTTCTCCAGCACTCCCCTCCCCCATTCCCGTACTCTCTTCAGCATGCCTTGACCATAAAAATCAATAGGTCTCAAGTAAATGTATATTGAGTTTATTCTGAAACTATGCACTTCCCTCCATCCAATCCCTACCAGATTCTACCTTGATATATCCATTCAGAGACCAAAGTGTCCAATACTAAAATCAGTAAATCAACACACAAGAAAATTAAGAAACAGAAATAGGCATAGTGCAACCAAAGCTTGGAAAAGTCCTGAGAAGAGTTAGAATGGTGGGAAAAAGGTGTGCTGGCCAGTGCACTGGTCATCCATCCATATATTCAGTTATTTATTTTACAAGGCACAGGGTACACAAGACTAAACAAGAGATCTTGCCCTCACAGTAGAGTGACAAAATAAAAAAGGAAAAAAACCAATAAATACAGGTATCTTTTGATATCAAGTCTATTCTACGTATGAGTTTTTTTAGTGAGAGATATTACTTTATGTGGATATATTTATTTTCTACATTTTGAACAGTGAGAAAGAAAAGTTTGAATGCAAGGTTCAGATCTAAAAATGTATCAAAATCTATTTAGGTCCTGAGTTTTGATATCAAGAGTTCGAATTGCAAGAGATAAGGTGCACAACACCCTGTTTTTCTCCTTTATGGCATCTGTCACATTGGTAAGCACGGGTATCCGATGGCACCTGTCATACACCCAAGGTCATACACCCAAGGACACATTTTGCTTTTTTAGTGTTGTGATTCCCAGTTGTCTTTGTTTCTGGGGAAGGACTGAGTGTGTAGGACCCAACTTTAACCGGTAGAGGGAAGTGAAACAAAGGAAACCTGAGGCATGCAGGCTCCACCAGCAAGCAATCAGGATGCAGGAGGAGGGAAGGCAGTCTGGTTTCAAGGAGGCCTGTCTTACAGTCAAGCCACAGCACAGCCCTGGAAGGTTCTTGATAATAGCAAAAATAGTAGTTCTGCCTTGTTGAGCAATATCTATTACCAGGAACCTCTCATCTCCCAGGCGTTAATTCTGGGCAAAGGCAAGGTGTGAGGATTCACTGTAGACATTAACCTGTGCGTTGTTGGTTTTGCATGATTTTTATGAGCTTACCAATCCGTCACCCCTCCCTAGAGACAGGGTGAAAGCCTAGCTTTGTCTGTGTTCTACTCTCCCTCCCTCTTTTGTAGGATTTGATTACTAAAAAAAAATGCTTTTTGTTCTTTAGAAACCTACTCAGCCTTTTGTTTGGGACATTTGAGCCACACAATGGGGTGAGTGTGATGGGGTGAGAGGGATGGTTTTGGAGTTCTGTGTCTTTGTGGTGTAACAGGGCAGTGGCTTCACTAAAACAGTCTGAGGGGGCAGGTTGGAGTTTCCACAGAAATAGAGACCAAGTGTTGGATCAACTCTCCCCACTGAGGTGACAGGACCAGAGGAGGGAAGGTCTGTGTGGGCCAGGGCTAGCAATTAGGTCTGTGACCTTGGGAGCTTGTGTGGAGGACATGCCCAGGCCCTCGTAGTGGAGGGGACTACTGGGAGGGGGTCCTGACTCAGGGGGTCCGGCAGCTGTGGGGTGGGGCAGAAAGAGCACACCACTCCTTCTCCAAATCTAGCAAGCCCACAGGTTCTTATGTATAGAAAAGAGGGGGGGAAACCTGGCATTAAACTTTGGCTAAAGTTGAATTTCCAAAATGGATTCTGTTTTATCTCAATCCAACCAGAGGATCAAGAGTAAGAAAAGAAATAGTCAAGAGAAAATTCATAGCCTTATCCTTAATGTCATAGCTTATGGATAAAACTTAAAATTAACATATTTTTAAAAATTATAAAAATCACTGTGAAATGAACTCTGAGCATCATGAAGCACTTCATACGTGATAAACATCCTTATCTCATACAATCCTTTGGACATAAGGAAATGATTATCTTCTTTTACACAGGATAAAACTGAAGCTTATGGGTCTTAAGTAAATTGCCCAAAGTAACAGAGTGTATAAGTAACAAAGCCTGCCTTTTTCTCTGTCCTGTCTAGAGGTCACTACACTGTGCGCAGAGAAGATTTCAAACTTCTTCAAAATCAGAGGCGGTTGCCTACTAAAATTTCTTAACGTCCAAATCGAGAGACTTATTGAAAACTTGGATTTCAATGCCCGTCCTTCACACAGTGACACCTGTTTTCCCATCTTGTGAACTAAGGAGGTTGGACTCCCAGGAAGGAGGGTGGGACCACAGAATCATCACTTGCCTCCTTTAATATCAGAGCCAATTCCCAAATTCCTGGGCAATCTCACTTGGCCATATAGTTATTTTCGACAGAGCTCTGTTTGTCATTTGTTTTACCATCTCACAATAACCACAGAAGCTGAAAGGGAGGAAAAGAATCGAAACCATGATGCCATCTGTGGAAGTGAGCACAGGGCAGGCACTCAGATACGTGCTGAAGTGGGATCGCCCTGATGGTCTAAGTAAGATCACTGCTCCGGGAACGGGCTTGCTGTTGAGGACATCTGAAGGGCTGCTTAAGAATACAGATGCTCAGTCCCCTCCCTGGACACGTGGGGCAGGCAGGTCTGGGGCAGGGCCTGAGACTCTGGATTTTAAAAACCAGAGAACCTGGTTTTTGCATTGGAGCAACACTGGCATGATTTCCCGGTGAGCACGTTCCACACGTAATTGTCACGGGTCGGGCCAGACGCCTGCTTGTTCAGGGAACCAGCTTCTCTGACCCTCTGCCTTCACAGCTGGGGAAACAGAACAGAAAGCTGAGGCGAGCCGTTGACCTTTCATGTAAGGACTTCAAGCCTTTCGAACTGACCAGGAATAAGTACGTATCATATTTGCGGATCTTTGTTTTGTTTTCATAGTTTTGTTTGTTTGTTTGTATAATTAAGCATCTGGGCTCTAAGTCAGGGTGAAACATGACCAAGAGTTTGAAATTAAGGAAGATGTGAAAGAAACGCAGCAAAGCCAGGGAAACGCTGGACAACTGTACACCCTCTCAGAAACGTTACAGCTTCTGATTTTGTTTTTCAACGTTTTCCTGCGTTCACAGGCATCCTTCATCCCGCCTTATTGGGATGGGGGAAGGCTTATGGCGCCCATTTTCCAGACGCAGAGGGTGGGTCCAGGAGGTCCAATGACCCGCCTGGTCAGAGAGCAGAGAAGGGCAGAGCCTCTCTCTTTCTTTCCATTACTCCAAGTGTTGGCGGGAACACCAGTTGGACGTCAGTATCTAGGAGGGGAGCCTTGAAGGGAAAAGTTATGTAAAACATAATGACTCTGCGATGAAAAACCCTAAAACTTTCTGTGCTATAACACTGGCCTGTCATCCCAGCAGTGAGTGCAGGGACTGGGCTTGGCGTTTCTGTAACCGCACTCGCTTCTGTTTCTGTGTCTGAAACTCGCTGGTTTTCTGTGGGAGCTCTGGCAGGAGGCCTTGGACCCACAAGCAGTTTGCAGGCACTTGTTTTCTCCAACACTAGTTGGATGATCAGGTTGCCCAGGGGAGGGAGGGCGGGAGGGAGGAATGGAAACTCAGAAACCAATTGCATTTACTGCCAAACCAACACAGGCCCTCATATCTCCAGGCATCTGCTGGTGGTTACCGGTGGGACTGGAGCAATTCGGGAGTTGCCCGGATTGGGCTTGCGAGGCTGTGGGCGAGGTGTGGGAAGGGCCGGAGTCCCCGGCTCCCCACGCCAGCTGCACCGGTTGAGTATGGCCAAGCGTGCAGCTGTATTTGAAAGCTTCTGTAAAGACCCTGGGACGCCAGCACAAACAGCTCTTTCAGCACTCCGCCTGGAAATGCTAGCTGGGAACTGCAGCTGCATCATCTGCCTCGTCTTGGATTAACAAAATACTCCCTTTTGCTCCAACTGAGTTCACTTTCAATTGATTGAGTCTCTCTTTGTGCCGGACACAATGCTGGGCAGCGGGCATTCAGCGGGGAAGACAGCGGGGTCTCTGCCCTGAGACCCTGGAATCTGAGCACATGCCTGTGGGATCAGGCTGCTTTCTCTTTAAAGTGTTCGTCAGCCTGACAGTGGCTCTCCCCGCTGCCTGCCTGTGAAGCCACCCACAGCCCGAGTTCCCACGGGCATTGCGCTCAGCACCCGATTCCCTGGCCATGATCTCCTGCCCAGAGCCACAGAGATCCAGAGAAATAAATGGCCTTATTTAAAAAAGCAAACGAATAAATATCCTCCCATCACCAGTGTTCTCTTGTTATTGTTACAATCTCACAATAACCACAGAAGTTACTCTTTGCTGTTGGCTTGGCCTTCTGAGTAATCTGTCTTGCATCCTCTCAGGAATCTGATGGGTGTCATGGAAACAATGGGGTGGGAGTTAGAAGACCCCCCAACTAAGCTTCTCTGTATCTGACCAGAGAGTCCTGGACCCGCCTCGCTGGCCTCCATGCTGATCCCTGAGCAAGCCAAGCACACTCCCACCTGCCTGCATTCATCCTTGTTTTTCCCTCCTTCTGAATGTTCTTTCCCCAAGCATCTGCATGGGAGCTCTGAAAGGAAGGAAGGAAGGAAGGAAGGAAGGAGAAAGAAGGGAGCAAAGAGGGAAGGGAGGAAGGAAGGAGGGGAGGGAGGAGGAAGAAGGAAGGAAGAAGGAAGTTGATGCAGCACAGTGAGTGGTCTCCCATCCTCTTCTGACATTATCTTAATAGAGTCCAGGGGGTCCCTGAAGGCACTGGCCTGGGGTGGAGCCTGAGTGGGTGTGGGCAGGTGAGCAAGAACAATGGCCCCTGCCTCCCGCATTTCTCCATTACTACCACCAGAGGGCGCCCTGGGCCCATTTATCATATCCATTCCTGCCTTCTCCCTATACCCTCCTCATATCTGCTACTAATAACAGATCACCTTAATGGGGAGGTTTCTGCTTTTTTACTTCATTTGTGTCAAATCGCAAAATTCAAAAGCCCAGCTTCTCTGAATGACTGGTAGCATATAGACATAACACTAGAATAATATTAACCACATCTAAAATAATTAATTGCTAATTTTGTTTAGATCTTAGATTATACTGGGCACTGCGCTTAGGTTCTTTCTCTATGGGTGGTCATTTGGAACCTTCACAAAAGCTCCATGACATGGATATTTTTGTTATTCCCATTTCTCAGATGGAGAAAGTGAGGCATAAAAGGTTCAGTGTTTTGTCAAAGTTCACCCAGATTCTGAGAGGGGAGGGGGGTGGAATAGAGGGGTTGCCATCTTCACCCTAGCCCTCCACTCCCTGCATCGGGGAACAGCAGGAGTTGTCTCAGGACCACAGGCGAGTGGGGTTCCTTTAGGAATGAAGGAAGGATGGACTGGAGATTGGAGGCACTGCACAAGACACTTGCTAAGCTATTTGCATGCTTGATTTTGTGAAAGCACAACACAGAAAAGGCTATAGTGAGCTGAGGCTAGAAGAGGAGCAGAGAGGGCCATTTTATTTAAAAGGAGGTGTGTAATGGAGTCAATTTTTTTTTTGTCTCCGTATCCATTTGGGACACTTTTGTGTTCTAGATTGTGAACAATTTGTATACCTGTCAGTTCTGCTGCATTATTTTAAATGATTTGGTATGGTTGCTTCCTTTAGTTAATTTCCATCCTTATCCACTTAAGTCTGTGTCCAATGTCTGTTTTTTTAAAAATATATTTTACTAGAGGCCCGGTGCACAAAAATTTGTGCATTTGGGGGGGGTCCCCTCACCCCGGTCTGTGCCCTCTTGCAGTCTGGGACCCCTCGGGGATGACCACCTGCTGGCTTAGGCCTGCTCCCCAGGGGATTGGGCCTAAGCTGGCAGTCAGACATCCCTCTGGCAGCCCGGGAGCCCTCAGGGGATGTCCACTTGCCAGCGGGGAGCAGGCCTAAGCTGCAGTCGGACATCCTTAGCGCTGCTGAGGAGGCGGGAGAGGCTCCCACCACCACCGCTGTACTGGCAGCCATCAGCCCGGCTTATGGCTGAGCAGAGCTCCCCCTGTGGGAGTGCACTGACCACCAGGGGGCAGCTCCAGCATTGAGCATCTGCCCCCTGCTGGTCAGTGTGTGTCATAGTGACCAGTCATTTCCAGTTGTTCTGCTGCTAGGGTCAATTTGCATATTACTCTTTTATTATATAGGATTGATTTTTTTTACCAGTTAGGGCCCAATGTCTGTTTTAAAATCCCAGAATGCATGCCCAATAATTCTATGGCTCAGGTATAGGCATGTCCCACAGGTGTTTGGCCTTCCCTTAGGGTGGCTGCACCACTCAGCTGGGGAGCTATTTCTTCCTGTGAGCTCAGGTTCCAAGGAGAGGACCAGCTACTTATCGTGGTGGGGACAGAAGGAAGGTCAAACCATAGAGAGGTGCGCTCTGGCAGAGTCCAGAGCAGGGCCAGAC
>NW_006288615.1:657038-659106 GCF_000327345.1 Myotis davidii
TCCCACTAAGAAGATTTCACTTTCGACAGTTAAGACCAGGCAGCATCTGGGTGCTGACATTCTCCTGGTTTGTAATCCATCATCCCAAGGGGTTTGGGGAAGATGGAGAGGAGTCACTGGCTGGGGAGGTGGAGCGTACTTACCACCTGTGAGTTCAGTAACTTCTCCTCGGATCGCTGCCCCTCTCTAGTTTGTGAGAATGGACTTTAGTTAGGGACCAACTGCATCATTTTGACAGGAACCTGAGCTCCTCTATTCCAGATATCTGTCAAGTTCCCACTAAGCACCATGTACTTTTCTAGCATGTGAGGAAAAAAAGACTAAATGAAAGCAACAACAAAACAAGTCCCCTCCTGAAATTTCCATTCAAACAGAGTCAGAAGGCTGTATTTTACCTGGCAACTTGAGGTGTGGGTGAAGAGACAGATAATGAAAAAAATAACTAATATGACAAAAGACATAGTATCCCACATGGTAGTAAGTACTATTGAGAAGAATAAAGCCTTTTCCTTGCAGCGGTTCTCAACCTGTGGGTCGCGACCCCTTTGGGAGTCGAACAACCCCTTCATAGGGGTCGCCTAAGACCATTGGAAAATACATATATAATTACGTATTGTTTTGTGATTAATCATTATGCTTTAATTATGTTCGATCATGAGGAACTGTATTAAAGGGTCGCGGCATCAGGAAGGGTGAGAACCGCTGGTTTACAGAAGGGAAAAGACCTCTTCCTGTTACTGGTGTAAATACCAGCCTCACCCAGGGCGGGCCAGGTCACCCCTGAATCAAACGCAGGTTATTACCTCATGGGAAGAGTGAGTGTGTTCTGAAATCAGAGGTTGGCGAAAGTTGCTAAGGGAGAAGTGATTTCATTTTTTGCTGGAAAATACTTTAAAAATTATATTTTTGATCTTGTCTAGGGAATTTGAAAGCCACAAATTGCAATGATGTGGATGAAGTAACCTAAGGAGGTGGCTGCACCCTTCTCCCTCAGCATTCTCCCAACGTGGACAGTCATGCTTTTTTCTTTTGTGTTTTCATTTGCTGTTAGTATCCGTACAGGCCGAGGATTCTCTCAACAGCTCTGGGTCCCACAGATACAATCCTTCTCTGCTCCCTCCTAAAAGCACACCGTAAAAACCAGTACAGCTCATTAAGGGCCTGAAGCCACCGAATGCTGAATAATGAAGGAGCCGCCCAGTACTGAATCATGGAGTTTCCTCTGCTGTGCCCTCTCAGGAGCCGCTTCCACAGAGTAGAGCAGACCTCCAGATAATTGCTGTTCATTGTTCTCACTGTGCGTGTGCCCTGTGGCCACATGGGAGGGGCCTCCCGTCACTATTACAAGTATCACAGGAACTGCTGCAAATTTATTTCTACCTCAATAATTAGTTATCCTGGGTAAGCAGCAGGGAATTTCGAAAAGCATGTATTTGGGATTTAAAAAATAAGATTATTCTGCCCTGGTCAAGTGGCTCAGTTGATTGGAGTGCCATCCTATTTACCAAAAGGTTGTTCAATCCCCAGTCAGGGCACAAAGGGAGGCAACCGATAGATGTTTCTCTCACATCGATGTTTTTCTCTCTCTGAAATCAATGAAAAAATGTATTCTCGGCTGAGGATTTAAAAATAAAATAAAATAGGATCATTCCCATGCAATTGAATATTTGATTATTTAAAAAATCATTACCTTTTTAAATTTGGGATTTTCTGAACAGGTTTTAAAAAGTAATAACTTCAGTAATAATGCCTCGGTTATTCTGGTGAAAGGACTTCGCAGATAAATTTTTTTTGAATAGGATTTAGAATCGTCAATTTCACACATGGTTTAGCACTAAAGATAATGTTTTAAAACCTCAAGAAACTGTAACGGACAGATTTTGATGTTGCAAAATTGTGGTGTAGAAATGAATGCTAAGATCTGAAAAAAGAAAACAAAAAACTGTTCTTGGCTTTCTCTCCCTTTCTTTTCATGTAGAATCACGTGTTAAGACCAAAGATTATTCAGCCCATCTCTATTTTTCTTATATAATTCCTGAGGCATAGAGAGTATTTTTTCTTCTACACG
>NW_006288615.1:659171-711319 GCF_000327345.1 Myotis davidii
TTCTGCCTTAATGACATTGTTAGTTATCAGACAGGAATGAGCTTCACTCTGAGCTGCATTTCTGCCTCAAGGTTATGTCCCTAAGCCTTCCTTTTGTTTTTCAAGCATCACATCTCTCTTTACACCCGTAGTGCTGTTTCACAGGACATTTAATTTTATTCCATAAAATGATGATTGAACGCCCCTCGTCTTGCTAATTATCTCCATGACTTCCTGGTGCTCTCTCCAGCACATTAGTGAGCACGCTTTCTTAATGAAGAAAGCCAAATTACAAGACAATCTCCAGCTGTGAGTCACAATAACTGAGGGTTAAATCTGAATTTACCAACTGGTTTTAAGACCTCAACAAATGCTTATAATGTGTTTTCCTTTCGGGGCTTATGTTTTTTCATATGCAAAATAACAAATTTTAAAAAATTACTTATAGGAAACCCTACACCTTTAAATTTTAATATATTTTAATCTAAATATTTTTTAAAATATAGTATTTTTTTGTTTTATTAAACAGATAATCCAACAAAGTCAGTACAATTATTGAGATTTTTTTTTCTTTTAGTGTGATTTGTGAATCCTTTGTCAAATAGATGAATATTTCTGCATAAAAGAAAGCAGGTGCTAATGTCTGTGTTATTGTTCTGATTTAAAAAAAATTTTAATAACAATACTGACAATGGCAGATTGTTCTAGCTATTGTACCATAATAGAATGAGCCTCTAGGTGGCAGTGTAATGCAGAATATTACAGAAATTGGGGCTCTAGTAGTTGAAGGCCTTACAAAATGTCCTTGTCAAATCATTAATGTGAATTATTTAATCAATATTCTAGTAAACTATACCAAACTAATGAACTGAAGGGCATTAATACCACTGTCTGACTATGTTTAAAGACAAACAACATCTTATACTTTATGATGAAATTTCTTCCAAGAAATAATTCTGAAATGTTGGGATTTCTCAACATTTCAAGAATTTTAAAAGATGAATTAAAATCTAATGATTAACTACAATGCTTATTTTTTAAAAATAAATGTTATGAATTATTAATTGTAATGAAAGCATATGGGAAGAGAAAAAGGCTTATTAATTGATTTATTTTTCATTTATTTTTAAAGTTGGGCTGGTGAAGTATTCTTGGTGTCATTGCAGCGCATGGTGTAAATCAGATGGTCCCAGTGATCTCAGACTCAGGAAACAGCCTAAAGCAGAGAAAGACACATTCTCGAATCCTGAATAGTCATCACTGAGACTCATCCACCTGCCCACAGATTTCTGGGTTCACAGGCTAACACCACCACCCCTCCTCCACACACACACCTTTTCCCTCCATCACCAGGCACCTTAGGAGGGGACTAGGACAAAGTGGTGAATTCAGTGTTCGTGGGAATATTGTTCCAGCCTCTCTCAATGGGAACAGGGCATTGGTTTTCCCCAGGGAAGGGGAGACGCCAAAGACGCACTTGTGAAAATAGGAAAGCTGGCCACAGTTGAGGTGGGGACCCAGTTGCTGCTGGGACCCCCACAGCAAAGAGAGTGAAGATTGTGGAAGACACAGCAACAGGACAAGGGACGAGGTTCAGCCCAGGGGAGCTTGGGGAAGTCATTGGGGGGAAATACACAATAGTTTCATGTGCACACCCCGATGGGTTGAGAGTTCTGAATAAATGTTTATTGCAATGCTCTTTTCTCCTAGTCACAGCTCACCTGCAGCTGCCATCTAACTTATGATTAGAAGCAGCCGATTAGTTGGTTTGGATTTTGTGGGAACTGTGTTTAAAGATGCAACTTGGAATTCCTAGCTTTTGTATCTCAGGGATCTTTTTGGCCAGTGTCTTAGCAGAGACAAGGCACTCAAAACAATTGAACCCAAACTGGAATTTTAAAAAATTCTGGGAGATTCTAATATGCAACCGAGACTGGGAACTACAATCTAGATTAAGCTTCCTTCTTACAATTCTTTCTTCAGCTGTATCTATTCTACCATTTGACCCATTTTTTTTTGAAATTTTAATGTGAATGGTTATGCTGTCCTTTAATTTCTAGGATAACTCTCATTTTAAAAACTGATATGCTCTTTGATTATAATGACATTTTTAGTCTCTAAGCACCTTTCATCGCTTTAAATCTATATATTTTACAGTTTCTATTGGATGATTATTTTCTTTTGGAAATCTTGGGATTCACTCCTACTTTTTGCATGTGCTGCCCCTTGCTTCTGGAGGCTGGTTTCCTTGCATCTCTTATATTTTGAATTAGGAATCTAGCAGAGCCCTATCTAGGAATTCTGATCATATGGATCCGAGGCCGTTTCGCCTTTTCTTTTGCCAAATGCCCATCAGTATCTCCACCAGCCTAGGAAACCGGTCTTATGGCCATTTCTCATATTCTGTGCTCCCAGATCAGAGATACTAGTACTTCTACTTTCCTACCATAAACCACCTTCTCAGACAGGGTGGGCTTAAGAAGCATTGTTTGCCCTAAAGCCGGCAAGGGGTAGACAAGGCTGATTCTTGCCTCCTTGTGTGGGTGAACGGATTCCTCAGGGGGCTCATTTCCCTGGAGGGTGCAGATGCTCTCTAAGTCATGACCTGCTCCGTGCAGGCTGAAGGCCCCTGTTCTTGGCTCCACAAAGAGATGACAGCCCTGTCCTGCACTTTGGCCACTGACACCCCTCCCGGAAAGCTGTGCCTCTGCTCACGGTTTTTCTCCCTGGGTTTTATTTCTGCCACCTGGGGATTTCCCTTTCTCTTGCCACCTCAGTTATGTTCTGGATATAAGGCTTGTATCGCTTTACCTGGCATTTCAAGAGACTTCAGATCAGTCTGTCTTCTTGTGTAAACTAACCCATCTCACCCCCACCCAGGTCAACACGCGGTGTATAGCAGATGCTCAACACTGTTTTCTGTCTTTAATGCCCGCCCAGCCCCACTTATCCCATCAGCCCCTGCTCTCCCACTGGAACTCTCAGTTACAGCGAGAAGTATTCATTATCCCTTTACCTCGCTTGGGGTTTATTAACTCAATTTCTTCCACACATATTCACAGCACTCTGAGTGTGACATGTCCAGGTTACTTAGCGTCTTCCCTGTTATGGATGAAAGGGTTTCTTGAAATCCCACCTGCCCCATGTGGCTTACAGGCCACAGAGTGATCATTTAAAGCAGACCTGAATTTTTAAAGTTGTTAATAATTTTGAAACACACACACACACACACATACACACACACACACACACACACACACACATTTCATTACTTCTACTCCCTGAACAGTCTTGCATGGGTGCATATTCTTAATTAAATGAGTCCCACAGACATATGAGATAGCTAGTATGTTCAGTGCATTTTTAAGCAAGCCTGTTTCATATCATGTACTTTACATTCTAAGCTGAAACCGAGGGCTGTGTAATTTGCTGCATATTGAAATTTGGAAAGTTGTTGAAGGTGAGGCAGGCAGATTATCCTTAGACTCTTCTTTACTGGTTACATGTGACTTAAGGGGTTGAACATGGTTTATAACAGACATCTTGAAGGACATGTAGCAAGATAATGATAAGCAAGAAAAGGAGATGGTCACTCTTATGTTATATGGAGGAAAACACAATAACAAAAATAACTGTAATGTAACTGGAAATTAGTTGTTGTTGTTTTTTAAGAAAAGCATTTTTTCTTTTTAAAAAAATATTTTATTTTTACAGAGAGGGAGAAGAAGAGAGAGTTAGAAACATCGATGAGAGAGAAACATCCATCAGCTGCCTCCTGCACACTCCCTACTGGGGATGTGCCCACAACCAAGGTACATGCCCTTGACTGGAATCGAACCTGGGACCTTTCAGTCCACAGGCTGATGCTCTATCCACTGAGCCAAACCGGTTAGGGCGGAAATTAGTTTTTAAATTGAATTGGCTTACTTAGATTTTTCAAGGGACAAAGGAAATAAAATGTAATGAAAGTAACATTCGCCATCAGATTTCTCAGATTGGATGAAAATATCTCTATCCTTAGTTTTTTGTTGTTGTTGTTGTTTTTTAAAATAATTCAGTGCATATGACTGGTTTTGTTTAGGGACCACCTCAGGCCATGCTTAGGGCTGCCTCCAGATCCTGGCTGAGTGAGAGCCTAATAATTTCTGCAAGGCAGGTAGTGTCTGGTGGGCAAGTTTTGCACCAAAGCATCCCCTTTGTGCTGGCAGAGGTTTGGTTTTGATTGTTCTGATTTTCCTGTTAGATTGTAATGAGATTCATTCCTGCACATATGAGTACCCACCGCCTGTCACTGAGCCATCTGTCCCTGACTTAAAGGCATGAGCACGCTGTCTGCACTGAATAGAGAAAAATGGAAATGTATAATAGAATCATTTTTCTTTGTTCTCTGTTCATGATTTACATACACTCAGCATTACGTACCGGGACTCAGATATTTAGTAGGCAGCCTATCTAACAACTACATTATGTTCTAAAATGGGGGTATATTTTGACATCTGGATATTGGCCCATTCTCCTCCTGTACCATTTTTAAAGTTTTTTTCTTTTTAATTTTTTTTTCTAGAGCAGCTGCAGGTTTACAGAGAAATCGAGCAGAAAGAATAGGGTTCCCCTATCTTCCCTGCTGCTCCTCAACCTCCTCTGTTATTATCTTGCATTGTACAAATGGTACCCTTGTTATAATTGATGAACCGATATTGGCTCATTATTATTATTAACCGAGGTCCATAGTCTGCATTAGGTTCACTCTCTGTGTGCCACAGTTCTATGGTTTTTGCCAAATGCATAATGTCATGTATTCACATTTACAGTATCACACAGTATAGTTTCACTGTCACTGTCCTGCCTCTCTGGACTGCCTCCTTGCAAAGGTTAGACTATGACCTTTGTCCCTCCAGTCTGTGTGGCAGTGGGATGGCTCCCTGCCCACCCCACTCCCCCAATCCTTTTCACATTTGTTTCCTTTTACTGGTGCTTTTCTTCTACAAGCCTTTGGCCTCCCAAGTGCTCTGTGTCCACTTCCTGTGTCAGGTATTATCTACTGAAATAATTAAAGAAATCCTTAACTGCAGAGGGTGAGATCTATGTTGGGGTCCCCATATCACGATTAAATGGTGAGTGGCTTGAAGGCGGGAGGGACCAAGTCTTTCCTATTGTACAAGGACTGAATGTCATTACATTCCAATAAATGCTTGTTGAATACCATTTTCCATCATTCATCTTTGGCTACATTATTTTTCTTTCTTTATTAACATAGCCTTTATCCCACCCTCCACAACACATATATGCATATCTCAGCCTGACGGTGTACATTTCAATCATTTAGGCATGATTGTGCTGACTACAAATCCCCAGGTAAGATCAGGTTCACTGCTTGGCTGCTGAAACCCTCCTGCCTCGCCCAGGACAGTAGACGGTCCCTCTGTTCAGCAGCCTTCCTTCCTTGGCGTGGCTCAGTATCTCCACAGCTCTTTTGGCAGACTGTGCTGAGAGGTCACTGTCCAAGAAAGAGATTCACTTGCAATTCTACTGACTGACTCCTTTATGTGTTGTAATATGCTTGGCAGCTGTGGCAAGCAGAGTAGTGATAGTCTCCCTTTGAACACAACTCACTGAAGCAGTAAGGGACACGTCTCCCCTATTTCTGGTCATGTGCAGTTTAATGAGTCACACACGAGTCCCCAAGATTTCCATTCACAGAAGGGTTGCTTGGTGTAGGCTGCATACTACAAGGGCCCCTGGTGCAACAGTGATAAAGAAGGCATTTCTTCATTGTGTCAGAGGGTTATTTTCTTTGTAAAAGCTGTGTTTCTTCACTATTGGTTAGGAGGCTGTTGGGTGATAGAATTAGGGATTCGGGTGATTAGCCATCTCTTTAAGACAAGACCTCCAGGCAATCAACATCTGCCTTCCCCATTCCTGTCCACCTGCTATGGTCTGAATGTGCCCCTCCAGAATTCATATATTAAAATCCTGATCTCCAAAGGCAGGTGAGGGTTAGTAGTAGGTTATCATGAGGTGGGGCCTTTAGGAGGTCCTTAAATCCGGAGGGTGGAGTCCTTGTGATGGGATTAGTGTCCTTAATAAAAGAGTCTCCAGGGAGATCCTTTGTCCCTTCCACACAACAGGTAGAGGCTGGCTATGAACCAGGAAGATAGTCCTCCATATAAACTCCACAGAGCAATATTATAACTTTTGATTTTAAAGAGTCAAATGCTTTAAAAAAAAGGAAGGAGAATATTAGTCTTTCATGTTTATCCATAATTTTACATTTCAGCTAGTATTAGCTTTTTTAAGATATCTAAGTATTTCATATTGCATCAGAAATTTGCCTACTTTTGTGCACTCACTAGTGCCTTCACATAGCATTTTTCCCCAGAGATTTTTTTTGTTTTGTTTTGTTTTTTAATCAGTGGTAGTGGTCAATGTGGTCAGAACTTACTTGGCCTTATTAAAAACACACTCCTTGTAGCAACTGATATTTTGGTCTCCATCTGCTTGACTCCTTCATCTGTCTGCATTTTTGAGTATCACAAGATTGAACCAGATATTAAGATGTGACAAT
This sequence comes from Myotis davidii, assembly GCF_000327345.1. Classification (NCBI taxonomy): domain Eukaryota; kingdom Metazoa; phylum Chordata; class Mammalia; order Chiroptera; family Vespertilionidae; genus Myotis; species Myotis davidii. Next base: position 665,716 of record NW_006288615.1, read on the forward strand.
AATCATGACCAGCAGAAGGGGCTGATCTGGGATGATTTCAAAAGGATTACAAAGAAAGGAAGGATTTGCAATGCCATAAAAAGACAAAAGTTCATTGGACTGTGAGGTGCCAGCTGGGCACTGTACCACAATAGCCTACAGCAAAGATATAAGAATTTAAGGTTACAGCTAAAGTGCATGTTAAGTTATAAGAGTATGTACTAGTATCAGTACTTAACTTTTGGTAACAAAAAAAAGCTGACTTCCTATAGTAGGATAACATTTCTATACCACTTTAAACAAGCAAAATTTTACAAATACAGCATTTTGAGATATAAACAAATGTGATTAAACTATAAAAATAAAAACAAATTAATAGAATACTTAAGGAATAAGGGGAATGAAAGCAATAGTATATGGAAATAGTCACAGGTTGATATAGTACTAACAATCTAGTTCTTAAGTTGAATGGCAATTCCATGAATATTTATTTTTTAAATATTCCTTTTAAAACATCCCTTTTAAATGAAAATAAATATTTTCAGTTAAAGGGAAAAACATAAAAATAATGTTATAAATGACAAAATCCAAACAGTCTCACATTACATTTTATGTGCCACAAAATCTCTTAATCCTATATAATAAAAGCCTAGATGGTGTCACATGCAATGTCATCACAAGATGGCCACCGCAAGATGGCTGCCCTCACATCATCACAAGATGGCTGGCACAGATGGTCAGAAGGGGAGGGCAGCTGGGTGTGATCAGGCCTGTCGGGGAGGACAGCTGGGGGTGTTTGGGCCGGCAGGGGAGGACAGTTGGGGGCGATCGGACTGGCAAGGGAGGGCAGGAATTGGGACTAACCCGGCAGTTGGACATCCCCCAAGGGGTCCCAGATTGGAGAGGGTGCACAAATTTTGTGCACTGGGCCTCTAGTATTATCATAATTAGTTTTGTAAAGAGTGTCTTAAATTCCTCACACTTTAAAACAATATCCTGAAAGTACAAAGAGAAAGAAAAGGTTTTTTAAGTTTTATCATCTGGAATGTCTGATTTCTTATAGAGGAAGAAATTATCACAGAGACATCATTTCTGGATAAAAAAAAATTTAGTGAGGAAGGGAAACTCACGAAGGGAGGCTTCTCACTTCTCTTGCTCCAGGAAACAGCTGGTACACAGAAAGTTTCCTCTTTTTCCTCTAGGGAAACGAGATGCTGACTGTATATGTTTTTCTAGACTAAAAATAAATATTAGGCTTATGTTTCAACTGATTCTGAATCCAGCATGTCCAGAGGAAAATCCAGTTGCTGATCTAATGGCGCTGGTGAGCCTGGTGCAGAAATGTATCACCCGTTTCTCCTGCTTCCATGTGCATTCACTTTTACGAGGGAGTTAACTGGTGATCTTTGAGAATTTCTATATATGTAGGAAAAGTAAAAACTGAATAAATAAGACCAAGACACATGAAATTTAGGACAGAGGAGCAGGTGTATGGGTAGAGATGCATAAGAAACTTGAGGTCATATTTTCTAAACTGGAGATTGTGTTGGAGGGAATGCATTGTGTACTTTCTGCATGTTTAAAATATTTAAATAAAGATGTAAGCTTCATACTGTTTAAATGAGAAACTCAAAAGCCCATCAAGGAAAGATTCCCTCTGCAAAGACACATTGTGCACCTGCTGAGGCCAAGGCTCTGCAATAGACATTTCTCTTCTGTGGGAAAGGAAGACATGGACACATTGGCTTTGAACACTATGAAAGGAATGGAGTTCAGTACTCAAATAACTCTGACACGTGTCTAGTGTCTCATGTGCCTGGAAAGCAGTGTAAATACAGAGCAATAGATGTTCAACAGGAAGTGTTTTTTCCTGGTGAGAAAGAGCTGCATGGGTCAGTGGTCAATTCACCTGGGACCTGAGGATGAGAACATTTTGAATGGAAATGACAGAATTTGGGAATGATTCCACAAGAGGCTAAAGATATTATGTGCTTTTATGAGGGAGCATATTTGTAAGAATAGTTGTAAGGGGATACAAGAAACATGACAGCAGCTTGGAAAACCTCTAGAAGTCTAGAACACGTACTTAGATATTTTTTAAAATTAGGATGTTTGGCAGGAGATGGCCTGGAACCTCCTCCTGGCCATGTCACGTGCTGGAAATGTGACATTTGGCAAGTTACTTAATCTTTCCAAAGCATATTTGATAATTGGGAATTATGAAAACCCCACTCTCCTTTTTAAAATAAATAAATCAAGTAATTATGCATTCTGACATTTTAAGACTTGAGATAAATGTTAGCTTTTATATTTAAGCATTTAGAAAAGAAAGCTGGAAAAGTAGGTTTGGCCATTTGGTGATGGCCATGTGAAGGCAGATTTTATAGACTATTATAATTGATTGAAGTTGAAGCAAAAAATACTGGTGGATCAAAGGTATTAAACCAGGTTAATTGGAAGATTAATACATGGTGGCAGTAATAGACATGGAGAAAGAGAAGGGGCTGATTTAAAGGTCAAGGAAATGGGCTTTGTTTTAAGCAAGTTGAGTTGGAGATATCAACAGGACACATAAGCAGAGATGTGCAGGGGGTCTGAATGTGTAAGAAAAAGATCAGGGCTAGAGAAAGGATCGCTCTCTCCTTCCATCAGCCTTCCTTTTACCACCTGAATGCAGTGGCTGAGAGATGGACTTCTAACACCAACATGGTCATGGTCGTTGAAACTACAGAGTAGATGCCAAGAACAGAGTGTAAAGAGAACACTAAAGTCACAACAACATGAAGAACGTTCCAAAAGGAGGAATAAAAACCATAAAAGAAAAAAGTGCAAAATAAAAGAATTGGAACAGTGCTGGGGAATGGGAAACAGAAGTGAGATGTGAAGAGTTTGAGGGGACAAAAAGGGGTTACAAACCATGCAAAACAGGTTAACACTAAATAGAAAGATCATTAAATATGGTGATTTTCATGGATAGATTTCAGTTGGGTAACATCAGTAGAATAATTCAGATTGCAAGGTCTACAATGCAAGTAGGTGTTAGAGGAAGTGATTTGATCATTATTTTGATCATTACATGAAGGTGGTGTTAATTCCAAAAAGAAGGGACATATTAAGAAGCTATCAACTATTCCAGGGTTCACTCTATTTTCTTTTCCTGGGAGCATGGAGAACAGCATGTAAAATGCTCACATAGGAAGGAAGATGTTGGGTTTGATGCACATGTGCTGAGGTTGATGGGCTTGCTAGTACTTTTCTAGTCATCTACTGTCAGACCCATTGAATCTCTGGGCGTGCATGTTCTTCACAGGAACATGTTTCAGATCATCTTGAATAAATCAAAACCAGCAGCATCCATGTGGTCTCCTGGAGGACAGACCATCATTTTCCATCTCATGTCTGGTCAGGCAGTGTCAGCATGTATCCCAATTTGCAAAAAGCCTCATCTCGGGAGAAGTGACCTGTTGAAAATAAAAGAACAGAAAATTAATAAAGAAAAATCAAACATATTTGAAAGACATTTGATTTAGTTACTTTTGGTCCCCAATTGAAAAGTTTAAAAGATGATGTCAACATAATTAAGATTTATCTTGAAGCGAATCTAGCAAAGATGGACAAAGCTTGCCTTGAGCAAAAGGTGAGCCCTAGTGGCCAGTTGGCAGGCTGGGCTAAGTAGCCATCTCCTGTGGAAAAATCCAGGCACAGTTAATGTCCACCCTCTCTGTCCTCCCATGATGTCTGATTCACTCAAAGATACAATGTTCATCATCTCATATAGTTGTCTCCTACTCCAGGCAAGAAACTCTTTATAACAAGGATAACATCCTATATAATAAAAGGCTAATATGCAAATCGACCGAACAGCAAAACAACCGGTCGCTATAATGTGCACTGACCACCAGGGGGCAGATGCTCAATGCAGGAGCTGCCCCCTGGTGGTCAGTGCGCTCCCACAGAGGGAGCACTGCTCAGCCAGAAGCCAGGCTCACTGCTGGTGAGCTCAGCGGTGGTGGTAGGAGCCCCTCCTGCCTCTGCAGCAGTGCTAAGGATCGCCAACTGCCAGCTTAGGCCGGCTCTCTACCGGGAGTGGGCCTAAGCTAGCAGTCAGACATCCCCTGAGGAATCCTGGACTGTGAGAGGGCACAGGCTAGGCTGAGGCGCCAATGTCAACCCCCTTCCCCCCCGCCCGCCACCACCACCAAGTGCATGAATCTCATGCACCAGGCCTCTAGTGTAGTAATATTAGCTAAAAATTTTGGAGACAGACAAGCAAAACATCCAGGAAAAATTGAAAGGCTTTGTAGTGAGACAAAATAAAACTAAATGTAAACTTAGTTATATCTGTAAGCATTTAAGAGTTTCAGAGATTTAAGGAATGTGCATAGGTCACAAAGCTTGATGCAGATAAATTATGTTCCTCCTTAAGCTCTTAAGCTCTACTAATTGAGCATGCCGAGTTTGCCTGTGTGTGTTTATGTTAGTTTATATTTCTTATTTAACCATCAGAGCATCACATCCTTAGTATGGGTATTTGTGTTTGGTATTCGTATCTGTTTTGCAGATAAAACTGAAATTTGGAGATATTAAAGTGTCATGGGCTGACTGATGGCTCCTAAATAAATCAGATCCTAGTCCCTGGAACTCATGAATGTTAGCTTATATGGTAAAGTCTTTGCGGATATGATGAAGCCAAGGACTTAAACTCAACATGGGAAGATTAGCCTCAGTTACCCAGGTGGGCCCTAACTGCAATCACATGTACCCTTATAGGAGAGAGGCAGAGTGAGATTCGACCAACCACAGAGGAGAACGGGAAGTGAAGAGTGACCAGAGACAGATGAGAAGATGCTGACTGTGCAGCGATGTAGTCAAAAGCCTAGAAGTGCTGGCAGCTGCCAGAAGCTGGAAGAATCAAGGACCTTCTCCCGTGCAGAGGTCTCCTCAAGAAGGAGTGGTCCTGTCAAGACCTTGATTTTGAACTTCTGACCTTCAGAACAGTGAGAGAGTAAATTTAGGTTGTTTCAAGACAGCCACTTTGTGGTCATTTGTTGCAACAGCTACAGGAAACTAGTACAGGGAGGACCTTGCCAGGAGTCCCACCGTTACTCTCAGAGCTGCATCCCAGGCCTTTCTGATGGCAAAGCCTCAGGCCTATATGAATAGGGGTTAATATTTCCAAGCTCAGTGGGGAATACCACATATCCCATTGCTTAAGGAGAATATAGCAATTTATAACAACTGATCTCCAGTCAGATTCCTGGGTTGCTATTTGGACTAGACCTTTGAAAACATTACTTGATTTCTCTGATCTTTGTGTTCTTCATCTCAGATGCGTTTTACCCTATTCCCTGTATCATTCAGTCATACATGTTAGTCTCTGCTCCATGTACCAAGGATGTAGCAGAGAACAGTAGGCAATAAAACATGCTACCTGCCATGGAGTTGAAGCTGTATTTAGGGAACAACCAAAGAAGCTTAATTTTCAAGCAGGAAATGACTTCATATACTAGGATGTTTCGACTCACACTTAGATAGATGCACACTGTATGTGAGTCAATTCTTTTAATTTTAGAGAAATGTTTCTGTGAAGTGTGCAATTTGAGAAGGGAAAAAGGGAGGGAAAATTGTTTCTAGCTAATGTATTCTGGTGGACATACTTGTAATTCCCAAACTACTTGAAATGCTTTGCAGCATTACACTAAATATAATAAAAGCAATAATGAATTAAAGTGAATCTGACCTTGAAGTGATTGAGTGACTCCTGATTTCACAATACATTATGGCAGGATGTTCTTGGTGACTTTCGGGCAAGAAAGCAATCTAGAAAGGTTTCTGTGTATCAAGAGTGTCACAATCCTTTCGGGGGCCTATTTGTCACGTTCTCACCTAGTGCAGCGGTGAGAAGTAGGTGATGAATTTCACTTTACCTTTACCATGTCAGACATCTGCCAGATGCACTTTTAGTAGAAAATGGATTCAGCTAAAGTAAGGTGGTCTTTATCATTTTTGCTGAGCCTACATCTGAAAAGCACCTCTGAGCAAATTAGGCTAAATCCTAAAATTTAAAGCAAATTTTAAGTACTGTAATGCCTTGTCTTTCAGAGCTGACCATTTTTCAAATGCTATTTGTGGCAAAAGGTCAAAGAGTCATAGATCACAGTTATTAGAAATCTGTCTCAAGCATATTAAAAGGTGTCAAACCCAGGGAGGGAAAGGGCTTTAAAGGCTCGGAAATGAGAAGAAACCATTCTATTAGTGACTTTATGCGTACGTAGGGCAGCGTGCGCTGTAACCGAAAGCACACTCATCACATTTATCATATTGGAACATATAGTTGTTTAAATGGAGTCTGAAACTCCGTCCATCAGCTTTACATTTATTCCACCAATTGTTCATTTATTCAACAAACAGTTGTTAGAAACCTGTCATGCGTCTGGTACTTGGGGCTATAGACCACATGGACCCTCTCCTCCAGCAACACAGTTTGCAGGACGACAAACCTGAGATAATGACCAGAGGAGCAGTTTGCTGGAGGAATGCCTAGCACAGTGCCTAAGGCAGTTAAAGGAAAACTTTATGGGTGACTAGGTTGAATCTGGAAAGAGGGGTAAGAATAAGTGTGGCAGAAAAACAGAGAAAGTTTCAGAAAAATGAAACATATGCAGAAGCTCAAGGAGATGGATGACTGCTGTGTGTATTTTAGAACCCGAAGTAGCTGGCATTGTCTGCGCTGTGAGGAAGGTCATATGGTGTGAAAGTGTCACGTGACAAGGGCTGGCTATGGCTTTGATGCTGGCATCCTCAGTGGTTAGAATTGGGCTGGAGCTACATACACTGTTGATAACTTTGCTGGATAGAACAGGAAAAGACCTGTGTAAGGTGTAGGACCACCAGTTCCATACCTGGCTGCCACTGACTGTCTAGATGTCCTGGGGGAAATTATTTAGTTATTCAGTATCTGCTTGTGTAAGATGAAAGTGTTTGATTTTATGATTGAATATAAGACATTATATAGTCTTCAAATCCTTTCAAACTGTATTCACTTAAAGTTAAAATGTACATGTAACTTCAATATAAAAGTTAAAAGAACACTTAAAGGAATATTATAAATTGATAAATAAAAGACAATCCCACAGAAAATGGGAAGATATAATTAGGCAATTCAGAGAGGGTAAACCTTCATGGCTAATAATTATATGAAAAGATTCTCAGCCTCACTAGTAATCAGGAAAATTCAAATTGAAACCACAAGAGAATTCCATTTCACATTCACCCAATTGCTAATAAAGACATCTTGTAATAATATCAAATGCTTGAAATTATACTAAGCAAAGGGAATTCTTTATTATACATTGCCAGTGGAATAAGTACATTGACACAGTGACTTTTTGCTGTGATCTCACAAATATAAAGATACTCATGCAATGTGACTTCCAGGCGTGTCCTTTAGAGCTATTCTTACAGAATACCCTAAGGAAACATTTTCATGAAAGTTCCCAACAGTATTGGCTACACTAACAAAAGAGTGTCCTACCCATTCCTATCTCAAGCCACACTGGTGATGTTCCTCCATGCCACCACCACCGACACCCACTGTACCACTGGGTCACCTTGGACTGTGGCATCACCTTCAGATGCCATGAGTCAAAACTCACTTTTGATTTCTGCACTAGGACCATTACTTTCCCAAGAACTGCATCCTTGCCGTAGGATTGTGAACCTGGCAGTTAATTAGACTTTGGATGGGCACTTGACCCAAACTGTTATGGTCATAATTAGCTAGTTATTAATATTAATGAAAGGAAAAGAGCAAAGGAAAGTCAGACATTGTAAGCATGGTCACCTGGGAAGCTACACTAGGAAGCTACAGCTTCACACAGCATTGTTCCTCCAAGGGGATTAACACCCTCCCTTCCCTCTCCAGGACTGGATTGTTGGGAGGAGAAGGGGTAGATAGGCACAAGCACCTGAAATTGGGGTGGCGTAGGGAAGATGCTTGCCTGTCAATCTAGCCTGGAGAACATTGGGTTGGTGACAGGGAGGGTCCCATCAGAAATACATGAAATCTGGGAAAGCACCCCCAAAGAGTTCCCTCTCTCCTGTTTACTCTGGTTCTCTCCTGCTCTGTGACCTGCAGTGGCCCATGTGCTTGCCTGTTCGCTCTTCATAGCCATGGGGCCTTAAGCAGCCATGGGTCATGTGGACCCCACACACAATGGACTGCAGCTGGGAACACAAACTGAGCTAGCCAGTGGTGGACTGGACTGGATTTTAATATAGAACAGAAATTCTGAGCAGTGGCCTTCATCCTGGCCCTGCTGAAGACAAGATTGGACTTCTTCCATGGTGAGACAGACAGAGATAGGACTTTGGAGGGGAACCCCTTAATTTTACATTATCAAGAGAGCTTTCCATGAAACCCCATCCTCCCATGGGGGGTCTCAGGAACTTCTCTTCCTTGTGGCACCCCAAGGGCTCCACTTCCACAGATAACAAAACTAGACCAGTGAAATGGGAATTTAGAATTAGAACGGAGACCTGTCTAGTCAGTCTAATCTGGAGTCTTCGAAGGGAGTAGATGAACCTCAGAAGCTCATCTGGGTGACTGTGTGCCGCCTGCAGTACAGGGAGGGGGCTGCAGAAGCCTATGTGCTGGGTCCAGAGGCAGAGAAAAGAGACAGAGGGGAGCAGTGACAGGCTTACAGATAGTTCAGGTCGCAGCCCCCATGCAGCCAGTCAGCATTTCTGCGCTGAGAGATAGCCCTGCTTCCTTGTAATGAGTGCCCTCTTCCTAGTCAGCAGCGAGCTGCTCTGTTACTTTTACATTAAGAATCTTGGCTGAGAGTCCCCAGGTACATTTCCCCAAATGCTACAATGTGAACTACGTGATGGTTGTAATACAGCACTGTTCTGTGAACCTTCGCACAATTTCACATTCTTTCTATGAGAAAAATCTCTTCAAGTTTCAAATGACGACTCTTATGTATTTTGAAGAACTTGCCTGGAATCTGAGGACTGCCTGCTCTGCTTGTACAATTATTTTTGCTTTCCTTGAACACAAGTACAGACACTTTTTCTCACTTTATTAATGACCTGAGATGCAGCTAATGCTTTCACCTAAACTGTCAGCACATGAATCAGGCACACTGACAACTGCTGTTTCCTAAAGGCCATCAAAAATGATATTGAAAATGCTTTAAAAGGAAAACAAAGCAAAGTCAAATTTATTATAATGCTAGAAGTATCACTCCACCTTTCCCCACCAGTTTCATGACTACAAAACTTTCAGAATAAAAAAAAGATGTGTAGCCTGGAGACTTCTTTTTTCTTTTCTTTCTTTTTATTGCTAATTTCTTCAGGTATTGACAAGAATTTGCAGCAGGAAGGAGCTCCTGGGTGAGTAATTTCCAGTTAGGTCATTTAGCTCAAGGATTGCATTCCTTGCGAGCTTTCCAGCTTCTCTGCTTATCAGTCTGCGAAGGCTCTTGTTTTGAACCCCACGCAGCCCCTCATTCCAGCAACGTTCCTGTGTCTGCCTGGTCGCCAGGAGGCTGATGGGATCCTGTAACTTCTGGTGTGAGCTGCCAGGGCTCCACACTTCCACGAGCTGGGCAGAGACGAGAACTCATTTGAAATGTTTATTACATTTATGATTTCAGTTCATTTCCTGCTCCTGTGAGGTTACCAGGCTATTTGCTGGAATAGGAAAGTACACAGGGGCCCTCCAGTGATGAAGTAATTTAATATTTTGGGTAAAAATTCTCAAAGACTTTTGTAGTTATGCACCAGTCAGAAGAGAACATTTACACTGGGTCCAAGAACTGTCAGCTCTGGTGGACAATACCTGTGTAAAATGCAGGGTTTCTCAAGGAGGTTTCAAAGGACTCAGTGATAAATGACCTCTTGAAAAAAATGTAGCTTATGAAAACTAAAACCACACCAAATAAGAAGTCATTGATTTCATTCACTTAATGTTTATGTAGATGTAAATATCTTTATTATACATGCATATATATCTTTAACACCCCATTCCTGTGGGCCTCGGATTGTATGGACTGCCTAAGCAGCAATGCCACTTAAAGATCATTCCAGATCAACTCATCAACCTCCTTCCTTTTATGATGAAACACATTTGTTTTTTATATATGTATACAGAAGCAAATAAGAGAATACGGTACTTCATAATTTTATGACACAACCACCTTTCTTAGTAGTAACAACCAAACTAATGTAAAAATAGGTACATGATTAGAAAAATGCAAGCATTTAACAGTAAAGTGCAAAATGAAAAATAGAAACTCCCCATTTATTTCCATTCCGGCTTCCCAAGAGTAACACTAGAAGCAATTTCTTATTATTAAAAGAACAGTATGCTTAGACTGACAAAAATAAAAGCAAACAGCATTTTTTAGAATTTAATAATATATCTGTGGCATCTTTTAATGTTACAAGTTATAAACTGTTTTAATTATTACTCTTTGAAAATACACATTGTAAATGTTTGACCTAGTCACACTAACTTTTCTCTTTCTATCATCCCAATCCTACCCTGAAGTCTCCTTTCAATTCCCACATTGTTTTGGGTTTTGTTTGGCTTTTCTGGGATAGATATTGGTATTATTTTTTCAAGTCTGTTTCCTACACACAAAATAATAATAATGTGGATTGAATTTTATATATATATATATATATATAATATTGGTGCACCTAATTCCATTGGTGAATTCTGGTGGACTTATTTCTTCTTAATTAATCTTTGTTATTTCTTTTTCTTGCTTTATTACATTACCCAGGGCCCCAGGGCAGTGCTGGGAAGAAGTGCTGATGAGTATCTTCAACTTGGTTGCGAGCTTAAGGGGAAAGAGTTTACTATTCCCATGGTGAATGTGATGTGGGTGGAAAGTTTTGATAGATACACTTTATCAGATCATGAAAGTTTCCTTCTCATCCTACTTAGCTGATTTTTAAGATGAATCTCTATTGAGAACCATCTGGTGTTTTTCTTTATTTTGTTAATTTTAGTCACTTCCATTTATCGATGTTTTAATGTTAAATGAATCTTTGCAATAGTTCCTGCTATAAAACAAATTGATCATGACATATAATTTCTTGTATATATTGCATTGGATTTATTATAATTTTGTTTAGGGCTTTTGCCTTTGTTCATAAAAAACCCTTGCCTTCAATTTTTCTTACAATGACCTTGTTAGTTTTACTATCAAGGTCATGTAAACCTCAAAAATAAACTGGGCAGTCATATCTTACTCTCTTTTCTAAAAGAGTTTCTATGACATTTTGTGTTATTATTATTATTATTTTTGGTTAAATATTTGGAAAATTTACTAGGTAAGCCATTCTTACCTGGAACTCTCTTTGTGAGAAAAAAAAATTCTTAACTTCATGTTTAAATTATTTAAATAATATAGGAATATTCATTTTCTTCTATCAATTTTATTTCACTTTTCAAGTTATTTGTCCATCTTCATAAAATTTGTTGACATATAGTAGTCGATGATTGTGGTAGATTTATCTGTGGCTCCATTTTTTCCTTTCTCTACTCCTCTTGATATATGCTTGTCTTAGCCTCCTAGCGTGGCACAACTTAATCAGCAGAGAACTTCCGGACACATGAGAAATAATAAAGGACTATTGTTTTAAGCCACTGAGTTTGGGGATGATCTATAATAATAAAAGCGTAATATGCTAATAAGACCAGACATCCTTCCAGACGACCTTCCAGATGAAGCTCGGGGCTGTGAGGGAAGCCTGGGTCCTGGGTGCCGGAGGGAAGCCAGTGCCAGCAGCCAGGGTAAGGAAGGCCTACTCTTGCATGAATTTCATGTATCAGGCCTCTAGTTTATTTTATAATAGTCACTAAAATAAAACTCCATAATTTGCTTTGCTATATGTATGCATGCAGTTAGGTGATATGGTTGATTTGTGGTTTCTGCCCTTTTCTGTATCAGTCTTGCTAGAGTTTTAACAAATTAATTGTTCTTTCAAAAAACACTATTTTTTTTGCTATTGCATGCCCATTTTCCATTTCTTAGAATTTTGCTCTCTTATTTTATTACCTTCCTTCTACTTTGTAAGGGTTTGATTTACTTTCTTTCCTAATTCAAATATTACCTTTCTTCATCCTTTAATAGTAGAGCTTTCAATTCATGTATGTTAGACATTTTGTTTTGCTCAAGATGTCTTTTATATTATTTTTCCTTTATTAATAAACAAGGATCCTTTCTGAAGACATGTCCTCCAGACCACTAGTCCTTGTCCTATTATTTCTGATCTTTTATTCCAACCATCTAATACATTGTTAGCTTCACTCTTGTATTTATCAGTTCTCAAAATTCTATTAAACAATTTTGATAGATTCCAAGTCTCTCCTGCACTTCTCCATCTTTTCCTCTATTTTCTTTATATTCTGTCTAATAACTATGACATTTGAATCATCTATGGATCTACATCTGTTTACTTGTATTTTCTTTTATCTCTAGTTTGCTTATCCATACTTTAGCATGTTTAATATTTTTTATTGGTTGCTGAACATAATGGGTAAAAATTATAGTGGTTCCTTCAAAAATGGTTAGTTTTTCTGTTGAGGGGGAGACAGAGGTCCTACTGAGGTCACTTGGTCCTGTTGATGGTAGATTTTGGTAGGCGTGGTGATTTCAGTCTCCTCTTTCTCCGCCAAGCAGTCTTCTGCTTGAGTTTTATTGGCCAGAACTGGATCATGTGAATATCCCCAGTTGCTAAAGAAGAAGGAAATAACACATCTTACAAAATGAGCAGGGTTGGGGCTGGACCAATTTACTACTCCAAACTAAATCAAGGTTCTCGTGCAAAGGAGAAGGCAACAGGTATTTTATGGAGAGCGAGCACTGTCTGACAAAATCCATGATTAATGCAAGTCATAAATGTTCTTTATGATATAAATAACATTTAGAGATGACTAGTAAATGTTAAAAAAGGATAGAATGATTAAGGTTAATGATAACTTGTCATAATACTGTATGGCATCTCTCAAATAAGTTCACCTGCATATGGTAGTTCATGGTGAGTACAAAACAAAATGACACTTTATTTTAAAGACTATTTTTAGAGCACTTTTAGGTTTACAACAAAATTGAACAAAAGTTGCAGAGATTTCCCATAGACCCCCCTGACTTCACATATGCAGAGCTTCCACCATTATTAATATCCCCCAACACAATGGTACATTTGTTATAATTGATGAACCTACTACACTGACACATTATAATCACCCAAAGTCCATAGTTTATAGGAGAGTTCACTTTTGCTATTATACACTCGATAGATTTGGACAAAATATATAAGTACATGTACCCACCATTATAGTATCATACAGAATATTTTCACTTCCCTAAAAATCTGCATTCCACTTTTCCAACCCCTTCCTCTGACAAACCTTGGCAACCACTGATCTTTTTACTGTCTCCGTAGTTTTGCCTTTTCCAGAATGACATATAGAGAAGTCTCCCTTTATCCATAGGGGATACATTTCAAGATCCCCAGTGAATACCTGAAATCAGAATAGATATTACTGAACCCCATATATACTATTTGTGTCCTGTACGTACACACATACATGCCATGCCTTCTCTTTGGCATATCCAAATTGCCAGCATCCCCACTCCTGTGCCTTTGGGCCATGATCAAGTCAAATAATGGTAACTTGGACACAAGCACTGTGATACCCTGACAGTTGATCTGATAACCAAGATGTCTACTAAGTGATGAAGTGTGAGGGGTGTATACAGTGTAAACATGCTAGACAGAGATGATTCATGTCCTGGGCAGGGTGGAGTGGGTTGACGCAAGATTTCATCATGATACTCAGAATGATGTGCAATTTAAAACTTAGGCATTGTTTATTTCTGAAAATTTTCATTTAATATTTTCTGACTACATTTGGACCCCTGGTGGTCAGTGTGCATCATAGCTACTGGTTGAACAGTGGAATGGTTGAATGGTTGGACACTTAGCATATTAGTCTTTTATATAAATAGATGTTTTGATAGCTCATTTTTTTTTTAGTGCTAGTCTAGTAGTCCATTGTCTGGATGTATCCTCCTTGGGTTTGACAGAACAGGTATAATGTTTCCTAGGCAGTCTCACATAACTCAGGGAAATACTTGCATGCCAGTTTATTACACAACAGGGAACATGACACATGGGGCGAGTTCCAGAGCAGTCACAGGAGCGTCTTTCCCCACAGAGTGGGGTTCCACAATCCCCCTGGCACACGTATGTATTCACTAGCCCAGAAGTTCTCCAAACCCTGTAGCTATGGATTTTTATGGCTTCATCATGTAGGCGTGATCAGTTATTACCTGCATCTCCAGCCTCTCTCCCGTCTTTGGGGGATGATAGAAGGGGCTGAATGTTCTAAGCTTTTAATCATAGCTTGGTCTCTCTAATGACTATCCCCCATTATGAAGCTATCTAGGAGCCCACCAAGAGATGCTCCAATGGCACAGGAAATTCCAAGGGATCTAGGAGCTCTGTGTCAGGAACCAGGGCCAAAGACCAAATGTTAGAAAGAAAGATGCTTCTAACACCTCTATCATTTAGGAAACTGCAAAGGATTTAAGGAGCTTGGGACAGGAGCCAGAAAGAAAGAACAAAATATGTATTTTAAAAAATTATTGATTAATTTTAGAAAGAGAGAGAGAAAGGAAGAGGAAGGGAGAGAGAGAACTTGTTGTTCCACTTATTTATGTATTAATTGGTTGATTCTTGTATGTGCCCTGACAAGGGATTGAACCTGCAACCTAGGCATAGCGGGATGATGCTCTAATCAGCTAAGCTACCTGGCCAGGGCCACAATATGTATGTTTATGACATCACAACATCCCAATTGTAGATTGGAGATGTGAAAGCCTTCTATGTTGGTTATAGAATTGGAGACTCCCACCCCACCCAACACCACCTGTTTCTATGCTATCAGAACTTGCAAATGTGTCTTGGTCCACTGCCTGCCAGGTTTGTTTGTTTTTTTTTGGACTGAACGCAGGCATTTCTTCATGTGCTTTGACAGCATTCTGAATTGGCTGTAAGTCGTGTACCTACACCGGTACAGTGGAAAAGTTCCATTCTCAAATCGCATTCCTGGTTTTAATGCGTTATTTCTTCTAAAACCTCAGCTTGCTTTATTTCGGTGACTATTCTGATTAAGATTTTAAAATAACCTTTTCTATTCTATAAGGCCCCAAGCTAACTGCTAAATTGAAATGAAATTTCTGGAACTCAAAGGTAATTCTTTCATAAGTAGAGATGCCGTTACACTATTCTAGGTGTTCAGGAGAGGAAATATTTTTAAATAAAACTGAGGGAATGTGAGAAGATTGGTTTTAAACTGAAAGCTTTCAAGCCATTTTGATATAGTGGGGAAAAGTGGAAAAGATGGTGAGGTATGGTGCCCCAAACAGCAAGATAAAAAATGTTAAAGAAAAAAAACTAGCCCTAACCGGTTTGGCTCAGTGGATAGAGCGTCGGCCTGCGGACTGAAGGGTCCCAGGTTCGATTCTGATCAAGGGCATGTACCTGGGTTGCAGGCATATCCCCAGTAGGGGGTGTACAGGAGGCAGCTGATCGATGTTTCTCTCTCATTGATGTTTCTAACTCTTTATCCCTCTCCCTTCCTCTCTGTAAAAAATCAATAAAATATTTTAAAAAAACCTATAGGTAGATTTTTAGCTAGAGGTTTTTTTCTAGCATGTTAAAAAATAAAATTCCATAAAGGGCAATATATAAAGTGTTACTGTTGTGAACATAAATATGAACCATAAAAGAACACAATAAAGGGTAACTAGCATATATACAAGACACTTGAGATCTATAAAACACATTAATATTTTTCTATGATAAAAACATTTTATATATTGGAACATGATACTGATATATATGCATCCAGTGAAAATTTTAAAATAAAAAACCCTAGTGATGCATAACTTAAATTTAAATATTGAAGCATGTTTTAAATACTCTTTTGAACATTTTTACTTCAGAATGTTATATATTTTATTATCAAGAAGAAACACACCCGTATTATATCCATTTTGAAATAGCAGAGAAAACAATGCATTACCTATGATATTCAGATAAAATTAGGTCTTTCCCTGGCAGTGAATCTTTTTTTATTTAGTTGAAGAGGGAATAACCATTCCTGGCATAGATGAGAAAAATACTCTGTGATGTTCTAAAAAGCACCCTTATTCTCCATTAAGGTTTATTAGCATTATTATAACAGATATCTTTTATTTTAAGCAACTCATTTTTCCTTAAGAAAACCACTGCGTGACCATATTTACTCTAGATTGAGCTGCGTTAAATCTCAATGTACATTCCCACACTGTCGGAGAAACTGCAGCTACTTGCTCCCAGCCCACAGCTCTGCCCATCCACATCTAAATCCCTCTAAATGCCAGGCTCATCCCTCTGACTCAGAGGCTCAACCTTGCTGAAAACCTCTCCAGTTTTGTCCTGATGCCTGTCTGAGGTCGGCTTTGCTCCTGGGACTCAAGAAATAATCCAACCCTATAGGCCTGTGGTCAATTTAGGGATCACCAGTCTCTACGGTGAATGAACCCCAAATGGGGAAATGAGGTACCAGACCTTGTGAGAGTGAAATAAATGGGAGCAAGTAATAAATGGGGGGAAGCTGGCAATGGGAGCTCTTAGAAAGTTACTCTTCGTGTCATTCAGTCACTCAGATATTTACTGGGTAAGCACAATGTTGTAGATTCTGGGAACAGAATGAATGGTGAGGAGATAAAGACCAGAAATGTCTTTGTGGGGCTTAATACTAGGAGACAGTCAAACTGAAGACACAATACGTTGTGTACCTTTGTTTTTAAAACTTTTCTTTCTACTCTGTACATGAGGGAAGGAGTGAACGCAAAAAAATAAAACAAACAACAAACAAAAGAAACCCCACATGGCTGAGACATACAGCTGATTTTGTTAATTCTTCCTCGGAAGACCTCGTTTGAAAAGAACAGATTTAAGTACCAATTTTAAGAAAAAATTTGCTTCATGAATCCTTTCTGGGCAATTGCTGAAAAAGGCTGAAGGAATGAATACGCTTTCAGAGGCATTTAGGAAGAACCATGGCAGCATCCTCAATGGGGGGGATGACTCTCATCACAGTCATCATTAGTTATTGTTTTGGCTTCTCTGTATCTAAGCTCCTTTCCTGTGTTTGCGGAATCCCTCCTTATGCAAGTTTTGGTGGGATCAATGGAAGCATTTTCAATGCCTTTGTTAGGAGGCCTTTGTGTGCTGAAAAGATTATTCAGAAGACAACCTTTTGAAAAGAATCAATAATTAATTATTAAAACTCCAAATCCAAAAACCTAATTTCTCTTTAAACTTTAATGTCGTTATGAATCTAATTTTTCTATTTATAAATCAACAAAATCTTGGCCATCCGTTTTTAAGGCAGCCTGGAGTAACTATTTGGTCTTATTTACAAATGAGATACATCACATTCCTTGAAATAATTTTAACTAAGTTTACAATTTAGTATTGCTGATTTTATTTTTAAGAACTATTTTCTGACTGACTGGAAAAAAAAATCACCAATACTATGGCAAATTTTGCAATGTAATGAATATCAACATTATGAAATTATCTTCTCAGACAAATTGATTCACAGCTTGGATCAAACTTTTGCTGCAAAGAAGTAGGCTTTCTAAACAGTTCAAAGAGTTCACCGTAGTAGCATTTTATAAAAGGAAGGTGGCTAGAAAATTTTAGACTGGATTTTTAAAATTCTGGCTAAGGAGACATTGCAAAACTGGATAAACAGAGATTAAAAGTCCTGAGCCATTCCACAAGGAAGGAAGTCAGCTGAGGGGTTCTTAGAACAGGTTCTTAATATCTATCAGAAAACTGTTCAAGCATTTTATCATGTATGTTAATAATCATGTTCCAGAAGGGGCTTCTGGTCACATCACACGGCAAAGTTCCGCCTCAGCTCACAACAGAACACGTCTCCTTTTCAAGATAGTGAATCTTAAAGTAACATGCATGTTCCAATATCATGCTAAATTTCTACCTAAAATTTTAACCAAATAAATGGCCCAATTAAACATGTTTTAATTTGATTTACTCTATCATAGCATAGTGTCTTTGATGTTACAAATATTTAATATGCTAAATTGCACAGAATCCCCCTTAACACAAAAATGCTAACACTGTCAATTGGATTCCCCTAAATATTTTCATAGAGGATTAGATCTTCTCAGGGTTAAAAGATGCTTATGAACTAGAGAGGTACTAATCCTGCTGATTAAAGTTGCTTATTGACCAGAAATGTCATCTGAGTTTGAGGTCTGGGGCTTTCTATGCACAGAAATGATTTTTTTCCCATACCTGCTAAACTCCTCCACCCCTTTTTTGTTTTGTCAATGTTCACCTGAGGATATTTTTTTCCCATTGCTTTTCAGAGAGAGTAGAAGGGAGGGAGAAAGAAAAGACAGGGGGGAGAGAGAGAGAGAGAGAGAGAGAGAGAGAGAGAGAGAGAGAGAGAAAGAGAGAGAGAAACATGGATGCTAGAGAGACACATTGACTAGTTGCCTGTGGCATATGCCCTGACAGAGGGTGGGAGCGAACCCGCAACTTGAGACCCTTTTTATAGTCACTATGTCTAAGTCTTTAAGAGAAGATAGCTGTCCTTCCTAGTCCATGTAGTACTTGTCCCCCAATTTAAAAATTGGAATGATCTATTTCTCCCATCTACCAGTGAAGAACTGTAGACTATAGGTAACTTTGTTCAATGGTGTTGCATTTCAATAGCTCTTGTATATTAAATACTTTTCTGTCTAGCTCTAATGACATACTGATATTCCAATAAATTCTTCACATTCTGAAGTAGTTCTGTTGTACCATTTTGAATTTGATGGAGTCTTTCTAGTCTCAATTAGCAACACCTGAGGCGCAGTTGAGGTGCCGTGTCGTAGTGGCCAAGATGGTGTCCTGAATGCAGTGCTGACAGGTGTGTCATCCACACCAGTGGGCTCCTGTGGCATAATCTTGCAGTAATTCCTGCCAACTAGCTTCTTTGGTTTCTTGTCACTCTGAAAATATAGTTCTCCATCTCAATGTTTCCCAATAGCTTTCTAATATACAGTAGCTTTCCCTTATCTGTGGTTTTGCTTTCTGTGGTTTCAGTTACCCACAGCCAACCCAAGTCAGAAACTATTCAATGGAACATTCCAGAAATAAACAATCCTTAACTTGGGAATTGCTTGCCATTCTGATGAAATGCTAGCATGATCTCCTGCTGCTCTGCTCCAGCCCGCCCAGGGCATGAATCATCCCCTTTGTCCACCAGCCCCTTAGTCACTTAGCAGTCATCTTGGTTACCAATCAGGTTGATTCTCACAAAGGGACACCACATTCACATAACTTTTATTACAGATATGTTCATGATTGTCGTATGTTATTACTGTGATTGTTAATCTCCAACGTTGGAGTTGTCTGGACGTGTGTGGTCTGCTTCCAGCTCTGTGGCTGGCTGAATGTGTGACCAGGGGCAGGCCACTTCTCACTCTTGGTCTCCACTTCCTCTGCTGTGGGGTGAGAGGGCGGGATTAGAAGATCCCTGATTTTCTATTGTCACATTGAACAAATTTAGGGATTTCCTGGTAATGAGGAGACACAAATCCAGGCAAAGTGGTGTGAAGACCAGGGAAACTACCCAAGACCTGGTAGGTTCCCCAGCACCCAAAGGAGCAGCCTGTCCAGGTGACCCCTCCCTGAGGGCTTTCCGGCTCCCCTGAGGACCCTGCACTCTGGGGAGAACTCACTGAGGCACATTGGGCATGAGTCACGAAAACAGGGAACCTGGTAACTGGTAGGGTGTGAGAATCTTCAGTGAGAAACTTTCCCCAGAAGCCAGGGGCCTGGGAACAGACCCTTCCTGGGTGCAGTCAGCTCATGGCTGATGCTGTTTGTACTCTGGACAGACATCATTTCAACAGGGATTAATATTACAGACTCTTAAGCAAAGAATCTGCACATTTGATATTTTAAGAATTTATAACATGAAAGAGGCTCTAACCAATTAGAATAAAAGGTCAGTTTTGTGATTATTCTTCAGAATACCGAATTGAGAAATGGTTTTAAGGTACTGTATTTTTAAAATATACTTTTTATTTTAGGAATATTTTTGATTTACCTAAAAAAACACGTAGTACAAAGTTTTCATATACCCCACACACCACACAAATTTTCCTATTGTTATCAACTTAGGTTAGTGTGGTACATTAGTTATAATTAATGAAACAATGTAGATATATTCTAGATATATCCTATTTTAATATATATATATATGATTTCAGAGAGGAAGGGAGAATGAGAAAGAGATAGAAACATCAATGATGAGAGAGAATCATTGATTGGCTGTCTCCTGCATGCTCCACAGTGGGGGTGGAGCCCGCAACCTGGCCATGTGCCCAGACTGGAATTAAACCTCAATCTCCTGGTTCATAGGTCTACGTTCAACCACTGAGCCACTCTGGCCAGGTTAGATATATTCTTTTTCTAAAAAAAAAATATTTTATTGAGTTTTTACAGAGAGGAAAGGAGAGAGATAGAGAGTTAGAAACATCGATGAGAGAGAAACATCGACCAGCTGCCTCCTGCACACTCCCCACTGGGGATGTGCCCACAACCAAGGTACATGCCCTTAACTGGAATCGAACCTGGGACCTCTCAGTCTGCAGGCCGACACTCTATCCACTGAGCCGAACCGGTTTCGGCTAGATATATTCTTATTATTTGAAGTCCATACTTTTCAGATTTTCTTAGTTTTTACCCATTATTTTAGGATTCCCACCAAAGAGAGCACACATCACTAGGCCGTCATTTATCTTACACCCTCCGTTGCTTAGGCTTTAAGAAGGTATTCTACCTTCATGCGAAGCTGCAGAAAACTTATCAGACATAAAATTAAGCAGTTGTGGGTAGTCAGCAATGTTGACATAGTTGGACTTGACATATAAATATATTGTTTGTAAAGTATATGTTTTTAGCATCATAGCTAGCTATCTGAAATATTTGGAATAAGAAGGATTTCTGATGAAATATTGCGGGTATTACACATTACATAATGACTCACAAAGAACATCTGTGCAAAAGATAAGGGTGAGTTTGTGCTGTTTCACCCAGTGGTCTGTAGGTGGAGCTGATGCTGATTCTGCATAAACATTTAAAGGGTCGCATGTCACTGCTAGGATTTGCTGTACAAAGTAGGCACAGATGAAAAGAATATCAGTGTAACTTTGCAAACCTACAGCCTATCTTTGGGGAACATTTGATTAGAAAATATGAGTGAATGTAAAATTGTGCACACATCAGGACTACCTCTGATTGATAACTGGTGTTTTTGAGGATATGAGGCATACCTGGCTTTGCCAGGTACTGTTAGGTTCTTTCTAATGCTGTTGGACAGTCTTTCCTAACAGAGAATGGGTAGGTTTTCTAATTTTTTAGGAATTTGTCAAAGCATTTGGCTCTTCTTATAAGTATTTCCATTTTTCACTTTTCTTGACTTTTCTCTCAGAAAATAGAAAAGATACAAACAAACAAACAACACTACAAGCTGCCCAAGATTTGAATCTTAACAAATCTGGTGCCCATTTCCAAATCAGGAAAATTATCTTGGTGATAGGATACTCTCTTCCTAACTGGTCAGCTCAGCATGGACTACAGTGGTACCATATTAAATAAATCCAGATATATTTTTTAACTTTTTAGTAACTCCTAAAAGCATTTAAAATATTTTGGCTATAGGACTGGTCATTGTTGAAAGGGATAAGTATTTTTTTTTAGAATATTTTGTAATATATTCAAAGTGAACAGAAATCAAAATAAGACAAATATCCTATCTCTATTCTAAGGCTCATGCAGTGCCCCTTTCCAATCTCTCTGATGACTGTGGGTGCTAACATCTGGTTCTTCCCCACCCCAGTATGAGCAGACCATGTTTTATAGAAAAGCATAATCAATACAGCACACTCCCAATCTTTCATGCCCTTTCTCAGTCTGGCTCTCTGGGAAATGATCCTCTAGAATAGCAATTAAGTTTGGAATTGGAGTCAAAGGGACCACAAATAAGTGTACACACTACTGACAACTCGATACAAAATTAATCAGTCAGCACAAGAGAGGAAAATTAAGTAACTGGACCCCAGGAAAAATTAATAAAGGCAAAATCTACTTCATTTCACAGGCATTAAAGACCCATGATTCTGATACAAAGTTGTCTTAGCAACAAAGTTGAGATAATCATGGGGCACTGGGTGTTCATCATAAAAAAAACTAGTTTTACATCACAGTGCATAGAAGATGGATGACTTCCCATCTTTGGGGAATGTTTGCAAAAAGACACTGTGTCTCTTTCCCGACATTATGAATGATGGTGAAACCTGACTGGGCACGGAAGCTAACAGTTCTCTGCAAACCATGGAGGGAAGCAGCTTGAATTGGTACCAAAAGAGGCATTAGAATCCCTGCAGGTTTCTCTTCCAATCAAACCCTCATTTTCCAAGCAATTAATGCTGCTTCAAGTCCGGAGGACAATAGCAAAGAGGCACACCTAGAGGAGCCCTGCTGTTTCAGACAACTGCGTTTGCTAAAGCAGCTCAGCCCCAAATCCTGGAGCAGAGGTCTCCTGGGGAGTGTGAGCAGCACGAGAAGCTAGAATCCTGCTCTCTGTGCGTCTCGGGGTCCAATAGTGACGACTATTCATTCTGGTAATTACCTGCTGCCTCCCAGAGAAGACCAGGATCCTCTTGTGCTTCAGACTCTCTTCAGACATCACACACACACACACGCACACACACACACACACATACACACACACACACACACTAACAACAGCAACAATAATAATTAAACTATTACTGAAAACCACCAACCTCTCTCCCCCAATAACAAACCAAAGAAACAGTCCAATGATGACACCCTACACTAGGTGGAGTATGACTAGAAGAATGAGGCTACGTTATGTACATCACATCTCAATTCAGTTTTTTTTTTTTTTTTTTTTTTTTTTTTTTTTTTGTTTTTTGTTTTTTACAGAGAGGAAGGAAGAGGGATAGAGAGTTAGAAACATCAATGAGAAAGAAACATTGATCAGCTGTCTCCTGCACACTCACTACTGGGGATGTGCCCGCAACCAAGGTATATGCCCTTGACCGGAATCGAACCTGGGACCCTTGAGTCCGCAGGCCGATGCTCTATTCACTGAGCCAAACCGATTAGGGCCTCAATTCAGTTTGACTCATTGTCTGACTTTAGACCTAATACCAACATAAGATAAGGGTCTTATTTCTGATTTAATCTTAGTAACGACAACAACTATTTCTGGTTTAATCTTAGCAACAATCACAACAACATCTATGATTCAGTCATCAGCAACTATTAATAGGCATCTGGCACAGTTCTGGGTACTGGCAGACAGCCCAACAGGAATGAACACAGACCTGGTTTGTGGCACTTACAGGGCAGCGGGGGTGAGAGACCATCTCCAGCTATAAAGTCAGCACATGGTATATCTATGGTGCAAGCACTTGTAATGCATGGCCTGTCTATGGCTGAAAGTGAGTTGGGTAGGGGCCAAGGAGGGTTGGTACAGGGCTCAGTAATGGGGTTGCTCAAATGGTGGAGCAACTAGTCTCAGTTGAAAGAGCATATATTTGAGCACAAATCTAAGGGAAGTGAAGCAATAGCTTCTCAGATAAAAAGAGAGAGCAGTCCAGAAACAGAGCATGGCAAGCGGGGAGGCCTGGAGGCAGGATGTGCCCCTGCCTGAGCAGTAAGTGTGTAGAAGCAGAGAGGGCCAGGGTGAGGGCAAAGGAGGGAGAAGTCAAAGGGTAGAGGAAGGAGATAAGAATAGGTGGAAGATAGATAACAGAGCTTTGTAAGTCTTTGGCAGGACCACCGCTTTTCACTGGGAGTGAGATGGAAACCTGCAATGGCCGGGCTGTTCCAGAGGTCTGGTAGGATCCAGAACCCTGTCCCACACATTAGAGCAATGAAAAAAAACAAAACAAAAAAAAACACCCAACACAAACAGGAACAAATTGCGTGACACCTAAAAGTAGATCCATGTTTTGTTGGACCTGAATCTTATCTATTTCTAGGTGTGGGGGGATTTCTATAAGAAAAAATGGATATGCATTATGAATATAAATTATTTATAAAAGTGATTTTGTTAGAACAAAAATTTACAAGAATTAAGAATTCTTGTATATAAGAATTACTGTATATAAGAATTACTATCAAGGGTTGCATCTGTGAAATATGTATTTTGTAAGTAATTTAAAGGATGGTTTAAGGTAGTCATTAGAAGACAATCCCCATCTCATGTGAGAGAAAATGCCACAGATACTTCCTTTTAAAATCAGATATTTCTGCAAAAAAATTTAATAATAATAGAATGTGTTCTCTAAAATGAATGATATTGGATCCATACATTTAAAAATAAGGTTCAGAAAAGAGAAAACCTTCTCTTTTGATATGAGAAGAGATAAGGTGGCCTTTGAATATCTTTGTTTTTTAAGTGATGGAACCTCATAAGATATGGAACAGTTTCTCAAATCTATTTGTTTGATGAGTTAAGTATAAATATTCAACATTAAAGTTAAAATTATTCATTGAAAAGTTACACTTTAGGACATATAAAATAAGTATCTCAACTTATAATTTATAATATAGTATAAAATATTTGATTCTAAAATATATTGTGTTAAATAAGGAACTGAATAACTTAAGTAATTCACCCAAGGTCATTTAACTATTAATTTTGAAACTATCTACTAACAATACCAAACAAAATATAATAAAAAAAGGTAATATATAGGTTGCAGCAATCATCAAAGTGCATCTTTAATCAGTAAGAAAATGTATTTTATGCTACTCAAATCCAGCCCGAATGCCAGCAGGACATGCAATTACAGTGACTCATCCCTGAAAAAGTTGTTATGACTAGTCATTGTTCCTATAATAATACATTGGTTTTAAAATTTCCCTAAGTTATACAACATAGAGGCTATGATTCTGTATGCAGAAATTATTACATCATGTACATCCATAATGTTTTGAGACAATGGATTTTATGATCTTTTTCTACTTTTTAAAAAATTCCTTCTCTTCTTTCTTCCAAACACATTATATGTTATAGAGACTTATTTCTATCCAGTTGAAGTCATGGGCTTGATTAATTATATTATGATGCTATCAAGGATAAAATACAATATAGTCATTGGATTCTGCAAAGAATCTTCGAAATAGATCTGATTCAAACTTTTAATTTTAGAGACTAGGGCGTTAAAACAGAAAAATGACTTCCTCCAAATCGCATTTATGAAATAAATTGCCTGGTATTTATTCTGATCTCTCCAGTGTGCTGTGTTTATCTCCTATGCCAGACAAATAGCTGAATCTTCCTAAAACTTTGGTTTCATTCTTATTCTCCTTTCTTCCAGAATAAAATTTAAATTCTTAAGCCTAGCATTCAAGACTCACCCCAAGACTCACTTAACGTAGATAACCAAGTGCCACCTGTAGACAGGACTATGACATTTGATACAAAGATGGCAACACCTTTAACTCTGATTTTCTTGATTAACTCTTGTGTAATCAAAATTGGCAGATATTTCTTGGAAGGCAAAGAAAGATCATCACTCTTTTTCTCAGTACTTCTGAGAAGTCAATGGTCAGAGCAGAAGTTTGAAGCAAAAACTCTAAATGCACACACACACACACACACACACACACACTTTTAGACAGCTATGCATGAACTATTTCTCCTTCTCCCTCTCTATGTAAATTCTACTTTCTTTCCTGAGATGGGGGGAGACATGTATACTGCTTATTTTGTACACATGCTCTTTCTCGGTTGGTTCATTGTTGTTTTAAGATCATTCACACATTTCCTTCAGAGAGGTGATTCAGAAACTAAAAATCATAAATAGCAAGGCCAAAGTTTAGCTTAAGTGTAATAGAATATGGCCACGAAAACAATAAAACAATAGAGCTCCTCCAAGTTCATCAGCATTGAAAGGAAATATAATGTGGGGCAAGTTTCCATTGCCCCTGGATGAACACTTGTCCAAATCACAGAGAAATGGGTGGATCCAGAAACTCAAAATGAGGGCTCTTCACACAGTCAGCTCTAAATAAAATTATTGCTGAGGTTCAAGACAATTGGGAAGAGCAGGAAGAGCAGAACAGGAGACATCAGAAACGTTAATAAAATTGTCAGGACACCAATAATATGTATCACCTCCAATCTAAATGAAACCATGAATACAATGTTATTCTACTTAGTATGTCTTCTTAAATGTAAAAAATGGGGAGTATCAATTAGATTCCCATAATATTTGTTGAAGAAAGCAATAAAAATTTCTCATCACCGTGCATTTTATTTATTGTGTAAAATGGTGGCTATAGCCTTAGAACACAGAAGCATCCATTTATTCAGTACTGAAGAGGAACTTGACTTTCAGAGGGATCACTGCATCCTATATAATAAAAGCCTAATATGCATATCGACTGGACAGCTGAACAACCGGTTGCTATGATGCACACTGGCCACCAGGGGGCAGACACTCAACACAGGAGTATCCCACAAGTGGAATGCCGCTCAGCCGAATCTGGGCTTGGCTGGAGAGAACAGCCACAGCAGTGGTGGAGAGGCTCCGCGGCAGGGCTAACGATGTTTGACTGAAGCCATCAGTCAGACATCCCCCAAGGGCTCCCAGACTGTGAGAGGGCACAGGCTGGGCTGAAGGAACCCTTCCCCTGAAGTGCACAAATTTCATGCACCGGGCCTCTAGTAAGTTACATAAATGTTTAACCATCATTCTGTGTACTTGAAACTAATATGATATTGAATGTCAACTATAATTGAAAAATTTAAAAAGTAATAAAAATAAAGATAATTATAATGAATAAAGGTCAGACTTCATAGGCATTTTTATGATGTGAATTTTTAGTTTTTTTCCTAAGAGTTAAAATTTAAGAAAGCAATCAGTTTCCTTTGAGTTACAAAAACACATTTGAAAGCTCTTTGTAAGGTTAGAGTTTTCTACTAGTTTTTGCATATGAATTGTATCTGACCGACCGACCGACTCCCATATTATTCATCGCTGTCTCTGGCCAGCAAGAATAAGGTCTGTTTACCTCAAGCCAAGCTCAGCTCATGAAAAATTAGTATGTATGACATGAGCACATCCATCTGGTGCAAAGAAGCCTAAGAGGATGTGAAAGGAAGGCACATGCTGAGGCACCTGCTTCAAACTGTCTGGACTCCTGGCCTTCCAAGAGGCTTTGCCAGGCATGTGGAAATATTAACGGCTCTAAGATTTACTGCCTAGTTGCTCCTCACTCTCCGCTGCACACTTCTTCCATGAGGCAAATCTGTTTTCTAACTTCAGCCTCTCTGATGACCAGAAGAGAAGCAAAAAGGAGCAAGGAGAGCAAAAAATTCCAGACAGAATTTTCAAGAGAGAAAAATAACTGCGATCTTCACAATATCTCTTGCTAGACTTCATTTGTAGTCCTTTGAAGACATTATATTTCCTTATTTGCCAAATTGGCGCACATTAAGGGCTCTTTGTTGGGTCCCTAAAAGAACAGAATGTCTTATTCATTTACATACAGTAAACAGATGTTTCCTCCAAACAGCACAAAATTGAGAAATAGTTCTGAAACTCAATCCATTCATTGTAGCTTTGACAATCCTGGCTAACACGAATCCCGAAAGGATGTATTGCCAGTTGTTTATGTGAGCAGATTATGTTATCAAAATATGTTTATGAAAGACCATTCATCTTTCCTTTCCTGCATACTGAGTTTCAGTTTAACTACGATTCCGGAGACAAGCATTATGGGTTTCTATTATTTATCTATTTGGGTTGTGATAAAACCGGTATTCATAAACAGACTGGCAGTATATATGTCAAACTTACTTTATTGTCTTAGTTCACTTCTACTTGGGAAGTTGAAAATAAAATATGAAAGAGAATATATTCTTCCAGAGGTCACTGTTTAATCTTCATTTGACTGGCAGAGATCAATTTCTGTCTGAATCTTTCATTTTGGAAATTAGGAAAAAGCAAAAGAGTTTTTCCAACTGTTCTGGGATTTTCTTTTGAATTTTCATTCTCATCAATTACCTTGGCAAGTCAACTATGTGGTATTCTCTGAATTCCAAATGAAACAACATTTTGATGCTGAATGTCAGCAGATCCTAAGGTAGTAAGTAGCAATGCACATAAAACATTGCTCTATGTATCTATAGAATAATTGCTCAGGTCTCTGTAGTGTTTTGTTTTTAACAACCTAAAAAACAAGATTGTATAAAGCCTAGCAAACTGAGAAATGCAAACCAATAGTAAAACGAAGCAAGCACTTTGAAGCTACTTTGCCCACCCCACCTCTAGCCTCTTATATCAGAGGAAGAAGACGCATTCTTCTTCCTCTTGGAACAAGCCCAAGAATAAGGTCTTTAGTGAAGATAGGGCTTGGATTCTCAGGTGGTTTCCTTAGGCGGTCTCACTTCTAGAAATTACCTGATACTTAGTTGTTTCGTTAAGTGGGAAGTTGGCATTTGCTTAATTGGTGAGGCAGTTTTAAAGATTAAAAAATTGTAATAAAAAACCCAGCCTTGGACACAGCCCAAGTTTTTAGCCTAAAAGTATTCCCAGTGCCCACACTGGGATCTATGAGAAGGTATCGCTTTACTTTCACCAAGCTGCAGAAGGAAAACTAGAATATTCTGAGGTGAAGAGTACAGTCATGTTG
This sequence comes from Myotis davidii, assembly GCF_000327345.1. Classification (NCBI taxonomy): domain Eukaryota; kingdom Metazoa; phylum Chordata; class Mammalia; order Chiroptera; family Vespertilionidae; genus Myotis; species Myotis davidii. The sequence goes on from NW_006288615.1 coordinate 694,537, forward strand.
CTATCATTAAAATTAGTTTACGGGCATTGATTAAGCACCTACTATGTTTCTGATACCATTCTAGGTGCCGGGGATATATATATATATATCTTCTATTCCAGTGGGGTGGAGGAGCAGACAAAAAGCAATCAAATATAAGTTAAATGCTAATTGCTAAGGAAGGAAAAAATGCACCAGGAAAGGATATAAAATGTCGGTGGGTAACATGTGAGACAGAGTGGGTTGCAGGCTTCCCATGACTGGGACATTTGCATTTGCATAAAGCCTGCTTCCCCTCTAGAGTGAAAGAATTCTATGTCAGCAAAGGAGCATTCCTCACAAAGGAAATAGCAAGTGCAGAGAACCTGAGGCAGAGACAGGAGTGACCCTGGAGTGCTGAGCGACAGTGAGGAGTTGTGATGGCCATGAAAACTGTTTGGATTTCCTGCTGTGGGGACAACAGTTGGCAACGGCCTGGCTGTCACTGCCCCTGGATTCACCACTAAGTTCACACTGCAGCCATGCTTCCTACAGACTGATCCCAACCAACCACGGACCATGGCGAGGGCCCTAGGGCAGGCCCTTTCCTAGGAAACTTTCTCATGGTGACTTTGGAGATTTAATGACTTTTGAGGATTCTCCATTAGCCTGGTCAAACCTTTCTTAGACTGCTATTATTCTAATCCAATCCTCCTTCTTTCCCCATCTCCTGCACCGTGTCCCAGTATCAAACCTTCATCGTTGTGTGAACACTTCCCTGCTTCCTCCCCTTCTTTCACCAGCGTTTGGAGAACTGCAGAACTCTCCGCAGGCACATCACTACTCTGTCCAAACACCTGTGTGAAGGAATTTGACCAAACTCTAGCATGACTTCTAGCATAAGGCTCTGTCCCTAGGATGACCCAGACCCCATTAAAATACCTTCCTAAGAAAGCTCAAGACAGCCAGGAACATGTACTATTTTTTCTAGCCAATATCTGACGATAATCCCAGACTTTCCTCTCAGAATATTTACTAAAAAAGGACTTACAGTTGTGAATATGTGTTTCTTCCAACTCAGAAGCATCCTTCTCAAGGACCCGAGAGCCATTCCTTTGAAATATTATCATCAGGAAGGAGAGGGCCTCTGTCTCCCAGATTCTGCGGGAAGACAGAATTCTAACTTCAATAACTGCCAGCTGGTAAACACAGCAGGCCCAGTCACCTGACACTGACCAACGCTTTGTCATTTTTCACTTCCCTGTCTGTGTGGAACACCTGCTCTCCCCTCTCTCACTGTCCCTTTAAAATCGTCAAGTCACCCCTGCACCAATTGGAATGGAGCTCAGCTTTTTCCCCTTTTATCAGCAGCAACTGAGCAAAATCTGCTTTCACTGCTTTAACTAATGTCCAACTGGGCTTATCTTTGATAAATTCCTACCAAGAAATCTCTTGACCATCTCATTCCATCTTTGTGTCTGCTTCTAAGAGAAACTAAAACTAACCAGGAGCCCAGTGTGGCTGGAGTCTCCAACAGTGGGTAAGGGATGGAGATGAGTTCAAGGAGGCAGCAGTGGACCAGGTTGTGATAAGGACTGAAACTTTATTTTGAGTGAGATGAGAAGGAAGGAAAGAGTTTTGAATAGAGAAGCAATATGATCTGACTTCCTTTTTTAACAGAATCCCTTTGGCTACTTTGGGGAGGCAAAGACAGGAGAACCAGGAGGTGTCTATTTTAATATGAGCAGTGGCTTATATCCGGGTGGCGCCAGTGGAAGTGATGGGAAATGGCCATGGTCTGGATATATTTTGAAAGCAAAACTAAAAATATTTGCTAATTAAAAAAAAAGTTGCTTGTGGAAGAAAATGAAAGGTCTATGGGGAAAAGAAGGCCATCAATTTGAACATCTAGATCAATGGTCGGCAAACTCATTAGTCAACAGAGCCAAATATCAACAGTACAACGATTGGAATTTCTTTTGAGAGCCAAATTTTTTAAACTGAAACTATATAGGTAGGTACATTGTTATTAACTTAATTAGGGTACTCCTAAAGGCTTAGGAAGAGCCACACTCAAGGGGCCAAAGAGCCACATGAGGCGCGCGAGCCGCAGTTTGCCGACCACGGATTCTAGATGAATAAAGTTATGGATAAGCCTGCAAGAAGATGTGTTTTGGAGCAGAATTTCAGGATCTCAGTTTTAGCCATGTTATATATATGGATAGAAAAGTATCTGAAAATGTTATCTTTTAGTTGCATATGAAGTATTTTGGTTGAGAAAAACAAAATTAAGTTGGAAAAAAAAGTAAAACATTTTCAGTCATGTTAATAACTGAGGAAAATTGTTAAAAAATAAGATGCTATTTATTGTCAGTTCCTAACCAAAATTCAGTTCCAGTTGAAGAACATTGAATTTACAATTTGGTAACATGTTGCTTTTGCTTTGGGATCCATATGGGTCTTATGATCAGGATCCCAGAGCATAAGCGATGGATATGTTCCACCTGGACTGCAAATGGTATTCCTGCTCAAACTCTAGAGATTTGTAATCATGAGCACAAATTAACTCATCAGAATAGTTCATCTTAAACAATATCTCAAAACTTCATTAATTTCAATAGTAATATTTTTGGTCCCTTTATTCACATAGTTTCTTTTCTCTAACCATTGTTATCTACCTTTGATGCCACCCTCTATTCTGTGATTGAACCCCTTGCTTAGACATCGTTGAATGGTTTTTTATCAAACCGCTAAAACTCTGAGCTTAGAGTTAAGATTAATTGCAGTGAAGTAACTCCACGTTTAACCTTGGTTTAATGCTGGAAGCCATCTACTCCTCCATCTCTCGAAAAGATAATTTATTCACTTGATCTAGGATATACAATTTAAATAGCAAATAACCTTATTTTAAAGCTTGTTCCTCCTATTTAAATTTAAAAGTATAATAAAGTCAACACTTCTTTCAACCAGCTTAGAAATATATTCTACTGGAGAGAATATTACCCCTCCCATATGGCCCATGACCTATTTATTCTATTGTTAGAAAGTGGTAACTCATTTTTTAGCTTTCCACTATTAATTAGTAATTGATTTGTAACAGTATGGCACTTAATAAGGGAGTTAGAGACGTTGGCTAAAATAACTGGTCTACCATTTTTGAATATTTCATAAGCCTCATTTGGATGATCAAAATTATAAAGCTCTTCTAACGTAATTTATGGCTAGTGCTGAAGGTAAAGGCCCCCACCTCCACAGTTGAAAAAAAAAAAAAGTGGCAACTAAGTCAATTTGCATAGAGCAGCATCAAGGAGGACTTGACTCTTGCAGCTGGGTTCTAATCCACAATAACTCAGCCATTACTTGAACAATGCCTGTGAACTCAGACAGCCAGACTGGGACATGGAGAAACAAGATAGAGAAAGCTTTGTTGAGGTGATGAGCTTTGAGGTAAGGCTGGCACCATCAACAATCAAGGAAGGAGAGGGAAGTAAGGCTGGATGAGTGCAGTGTGATCTCCTCATCAGAGAGGACTCTGCAAGGCAGATGACACAACACCTAAATGTACATCTAGGGTATTTCTGAAGCAGGGTCCAGTGTGGTAGTCAGTATAAGTCCCCTCATACTTCTCCTCAAAAATATATATTGCTCACTAATTTATGAGAAATGTGTATATTTGTGTGGTTGTGGAAGGTGTGGTTTGGATGATAAAATGTTGAGTGTTGCTTCAACTTTGGACTAAAGATTGCCCACAAGAATTAAATGAGTTAACTAGTTACAAATGAGTTAAAGTGAATATTTTAATAATAAGTTACCAATAGCAACATTTACAGTTATTGGTTATAAAAGACATATCCTTAATTCTCACAATAATTTGCTTACTTATAAAACACTGTATATCATGTTAAACACTTTGAGAAAAATCTCATTTGGTGCAAGTGGAGAAAGTAAGTCATGGGGTAATAAGAATCTGGAAAGGAAAGTAAGGGCCATATTAGACAGGAATTTTAGACCATATTAAGGATTTGGCAAACTATTAATTGACTTTAACCAGGAAAGAGTTAAGATCACATTCATCTTTTTAAAAATTATTGACAGTAAAAATATTAAAAAATGGCTTTAGCTGGTTTTGCTCAGTAGATAGCATGTGGGCCCATGGACTGAAGGGTCCTGGGTTCAGGTCTGATCAAGGATACGTACCTAGGTTTCAGGCTCTATGGCTGGCCCTGGTTGGGGTGCATGCAAGAGGCAACCAATCAATGTGTCTCTCTCACGTTGATGTTTTTTTTCTCTCTCCCCCTCCTCCCTTCCACTCTCTCTCAAAAACACAACAACAACAAAAAACACACACACACAAACAAAAAAAAACAAGAAAGAAAGAAAAAGAGAAAAAGAAAGAAAAAAAAGTCAATGGAAAAATATCCTTGGGTGAGGATTAATAACAACAAAAAAATATAAAAATGTATTGGAACTGGGCAAAAAATGATGAAAAAAATTAGTCAGTAGACTACCACAATATTTTAGGCCAGAGAGGATGGTAGCCTGGAGTAGGCTGAGAGGATTAGGGTTAGAGAGAAGTAGATACATTCAAGCTGAGACAGGACTTGGTAATTTTTGGATAGAGGCAACCAGTGAGAGGAGAAGTGAAGATGATGCTAACGTTCTCTCTATCAGACAATTGACACAATCATTTCCTGACATTGGAAACATGGAATGAAGAAATGGTGAGTGGGAAATATCACTTTGGATGAGTTTATTTTGAAGTGTTCCAAGATATTTAATTGAACATGTTAAAGAGCCACTTGACATATTGGTCTTCATTTCCAAAATCAGATCAAGATTAAAGATTTGGGGAGTCATTGTCTACTCAATATTTATTCACCCTTCTCCATTGCTACCAGGACTCTAATTTGGTAGAAAGATATAATATGCCCAACTAAAAATGCACACCTTCTCAGACTTAATGGCATTTGGGGTTAACCATATGACTCAGTTTGCTCCAATGTGACTTAAAGGAACTCTTTTAGGACCTGCAGGGAAGGCCATTGCTTTTGTGACACATACACTACTCTCTTGCCCACTTACCCTCTGCTTTTGTTCTGCCAGAGGAACCATGGTGTATCTGGAGATGCAGCACTACATTACAATTACATTCCTAATATAAGTGGTGGTTGACATGAAGGGAGTGGATAAAATGTAGGAGAAATAGAAAGAATATAGAGCAAGAAGCATATATATTCACAGACAGATCCTAAGCAACTTCAAAATTGAATGATTAATTAGAGGAGTTGCTGAAAGAAATAAATGAGACTGAGTAACCAAAGATGCTGAAAAAAAATGACAATATGAAGGGAGAGAAGGTAAGAAAAGAGGATGTTTCAACAAAGAAGGAGTGGTCGATCATTTTATATTGTGTTGAGAAATTAATAAAAATAATATTTTCTATCCAGAAAATCCAAGGTCAACAAATAGAAACTTAATATAGTGTATAGTTAAGTAAGTAGATCAGATAGAGGAAAAAAAAATCAAATCTATCCCAATTGAAACTTTAACCCATGCTGTAACATCAATGTCTTTTGAAGATTACATTTTCTCCCTTGACTTGACCTACTTTTTCTTTGTTTTATCACTTTTCTGGATAATTTCCTCAATGCCATTGCCAGTTAATCACTAGTGCCACCACAATGTCATTGTCATCCTCTCAATGTCATTTGTAATTTACTTACAGAAAAATAAATTTTTAATGTTTGAGACATTTAATTGATCATTTTATATTTTTTTCTGAAATCATGAGGCTCTAAAAGTCATTATTCTGTAGGAAATCCTAAATCATCCCATAAGAAAAATTCAATCCTCATCTGATGAGAAAAATCTAACAGCAATATTGAAATGAAGCACCCTGTCCTGGGTATTCATAATACTCCTCTGTATAAGAGAAAATTGTTACTACCTGAGCAAAACTTTCCCCAGCATGAGACCCATCTAAGACTAAGACCATAATTATTTACTATCATTACAGCTTGGAGTCATGTAAAAAGATGAATTGTTGGATCCCTTTTATGATTAGAGAGAATACATTTTGTAAAGATGAATGTCACAGAACATTTCTTTTTACTTCAGGCCATGCCCACTGTATAGGACCCAATAAAATATTCATTTTCTGCTGTCCTCCCTTTTTTGGGGGGTTAATGGCTGTCATAAAGAGCCATAAAACATCATTAGACTAAAGCTATGAGACAAAGGAAGGCAACACATCTCCTCTTCAAATGAGGAGTTAGGGTCTATAGGACATTATTGTGCTCCTGTATTTGACAGCTAGCCCGGTCCCCATGAATTGGCCAGGGGAGGGCACTGTGCCAATGCAGACTCATCCCCTGACTGCCAGGTCCTCCCCAGTGTGGCTAGAGAAAGGATATCCCTTTCCCTATCTGAGCTTCTGGTTGCTCTGCCTTTTCTCTTGAAAGGGACAGTCTGAAGAGGTGGGATTTGGCTGAGAGTGTTAAGTTGTTTGACTTGCCTTATGGGACAGCAAAACTGGTGACTGCTAACATAGTGCGGTATTCGTTTTCAATCACTTCATAATGAATTACCCAAACGCTGTGATTTTAAAACAACATCTATTACAATCCCACTCTTCCTTTAGGTCTAAAATCCGGGCACAGCATAACTGGGCTCTCTGCTCAGGGTCTCACAGGACTGAAACCAATGCCGCTGGCTGTGATCTCATTTGGAGATTGGTGTTCTCCCCCAAGATCTTTCAGGTCCTAATGGTTGTAGAATGGAGCCATCCCCCCCGCCCCGCCAACCCTTTTTAACTGTCTGCTAACCAAGGTAGCTCTCAACAATGAGAGACCACCCCCAGGTCCTGGTTAATTCAGCCCCCTCCATTGTTGGTCGACAACATGGCTGTTTTCTTTCTTCCAGGCTGGCAGGAGAGAAATTCTGACTTCTGGGAAGGCCTGGATCCTTTCAAGGGTTCACCTGATTAGGTCAAGTGCATCCAGAAAAATCTCTGATTTACTCAGTCAACTGATTAGGGATCTTAAATGTGTCTCCAAGATCCACTTTGGCATTTATATAGCATAATCTCAGTAATGAAATCCCATTATTCTCTCAAGTTCCAGCAGCACTCAAGGGGAGGGCATTATCCAGAGTGTGTATATCAGGAGGAGGGGGTCTTAGGGATGTCTTAGAACTCCGCCCCTGACCCCCACACCATTCTGACCATATTAGAGAGGCCTTCTCCAGACAAAACTCCTCCTTATGGGGCTTAATTTTTTCCATAGCGCTTACTGGCTCATATCATATTGTTTCTTTGTTTACTTATTATCTCTCCCATTAGCATGTCCTCTTCGTTGGAGCTGGGATTCTGCCTCTCTTGTCCCCTATACAGATGTGCCTGCACATAGTACCCATTCAATAAATATTGCTTAATGTAGTTAACTAATGAATAGATGAGTGAATAAATAAACAGAGAATCAAAAATGCAGGGATTTTTCTTACATTCTAATAAGGTATTCTTTCCCTGCACTCTGCCCATGGGAAAATGAAGTAAGTCCCATCAATCTCCCCGCCTCTTCTTCAAGATTGCAGTCCTAGAGACAGCTCCCTAGGTTTGCACTGGCCTGGCATGAACTAGCTTTCTAGCACTGCTCTGTGATTAATTCTTTCACTAACCTTTGCCCTCCACTCTTCTTGTTTTTAATTTCTAAAGTTAATTTTACATTTTCTCAAATTTATGCATATCCAGAGCTAAAATGTTTAACGGCATTAAAGTCATGCACACACGCACACACACACACACACACACACTCACACACTCACACACCCAGCCCTTCTCATTCCTTCCACACATCCACTCCCAGAAGCAGCTTTGCTTCTAATATACTTAGAAATAATGAACCTGTGCAATTACTCCTTGACACCGCTCTTGGGGAATATCTGTTGTGCTGGCTGAGGCCTCAGCTCCAGACACGTGGTGCAGATCATTCATCTGTTAGCTTTGGGATCCTGAGATTCTTTTACTATAACAGCTACTGCATGAGGCTGAACCCAGGGGGTGGGGGGATGGGAGGCTGAAGCTTTAGCTCATTAGCACTGAGAGCTCAGAAGGGGTAGGATTGTGGTATCAGCCACCTGTAATGAGACGGTGACAGATCTTCCGGAGAGCAGGATTGATTTGAAAGTTTTCTGTTACCAGGCTGCCATGGGAGGTAGAAGAAAATCCACACTGACATTGAGTAATTGAAGCATTTTATTACCTGAGTGATTGCTAATCTGGCAGGCCTCCTCTCTAGCATTGTGCCTCATTTGCCATTTTTCTTACTCCTTCACATTCTGAACTTGTTCTTCACTCTGACCCCCTATCTAGGGGTCGCTGATAGTGTAGGTTGCTCTTTACCTAGCCTATTCTTGCTATTCCTCAGTTTTTAATTAACCTGTCCTGTATTTGGATGCAATCTTAATGAATCTGGCATCCCTGCTCCCTTGGTATTTTGCAAGGTATTTCACCTTACATAGTTTCTCACTTGAATTTCAGCTTTGAAATCAATGAGCTTCGTGACACTGGGGCAAATTGTTTAACCTCTCAGATTCTCATGCTCTAGTTTGTAAGGCTTGGTTAAAACTCCTCAAATTACTTCCCAGTATTCTTAAGAGGGTGAAATAATAATATATGTTAACATTGTTTGAGAACTATAGAACACTATTCCGATGCTTTTGTTAGAATGCGGAGAGATCACTTTGTGGTTGCTGTGGATAAAGACCTAGGTTCAAGTCTTACCACCATTATTTCCTAGGTTTTAGGTGAGTCTCCTCACATGGCCTTTCATTATTCCAATTTCTCTAGCTCTTACTTTTATTTACTTTCATGACCCGTAGTGTTCATTCCCACCTGCAAATTGAGCTCTGGTCTGAATGGACTGAAGGAGGGATCTGTAACTCCTTGGTGACTTCCACTCTCTAGTGAGCCACCCAGCTTTCTCGGGCTTTGACAGCTCAGGGAACCCATGTGAAAGGGTGTTATGGTCTGAATGTGTCCCCTTTCTCAACTTCATGTGTTAAAACTACTTCCAAAATGATCACACTTGGAGGTGGGAGGTGATTAAGTCATGAGGGCAGAGCCTTCAGGAATGGGATTGGTGCTCCTGAAAGAGGCCCCAGAAAGATCCCGTACCCCTTATACCACTGGTTGGTACAAGGAAGTCTTTGAAAGAGGGGACCATCCTGGTACCTTGATCTTAGTCTTGCAGCCTCCAGAATTAGGATAAATAAATCTCTGTTGTTTGTGAGGTACCCAGTCTGTGTTATTTTATTATAACAGCAAGAAGAACAGACTAAGACAGAGGGAATAGCCAGGTGATGTGATCCTCATCACAGCAACCAGGCTCGGGTACTGCTTCACAAGGATGGACCTTCGCCTGGAAAAGGGCTGGACAGGAGGCAACTCTGAGATGGCCACTACTAAGTCAGCACTGGCGTGCTCCACGGAGAACCCAAAGGACCTGAGCCAATTTCACCACCTGCCCCCGCCCCCCCAAAAAGGGCTAAACTCAGAGAGCAAAGAGATTGTGGACACTCAGTACATGGCTGCAATACCCAATAAAAATCAAAATCCATTGTTAATCAGGAAACTAACCGAAACCTCCATTATTAGGAGACCTGGGTCCCTGTGCCATTGTGCCACTCATAAAGCAATTTCTACCTTAACTTCATACCCTTGAGTGTTTTAAAATGTTTTCCCATTAGCAATTTGTATTTTTCCTCCTTCTGACCTTGAAAGCTTGTGCAGCTGTGCCAATACAATCCTCAATGCCAAATTGTCTTTGGAAACTGAATAGCAAGTCTACACAAAGCTAGCCAATGGATGAATGGGGGACACAACGATCAGAAGAGGCAGACAGCAAATAGAAATATAGGATAGGGTCTGTTTAAGTTTAAATTTTGCAAATAGTAACATTCTGTGACAACTAACTCTTTTAATGCAAGGAATGGCCCTTCACATACATTTTCACTGAAAGGCTGAGAATTATTGGATTAGGATACAGGAGGGAGAACTGGAAAACATGCTTGCTCCTGTTGGTTTATCCACACAGACAAGCTGTGAAGGGAGCCAGCGTTCATCACCAGTGCTAACGGCCACAGACACCAGACAGGAATGTTTCCACGGAGGTGCACATTTCTGGCAGTAACACACTCCGCTGGGTGTGAAACAGAACAAGGGAGCTGGCTGGGGATGCACAGGGACTTTCACACTTTTTTGACTCTGACTGAAAGATATGTAATTGACACTGTATTTTGCATTGCAACCCAGTAAAACCACATTGAAATACACATACACACACACACACACACAAACACACTTGACTGAAACAAAGTTTTATAGAGCCTTATAATATGGGATTCAGGTTTGCATTTTCTATTTCATTTTTATAAAATACTAGAGGCCCAGTGCATGACATTCATGCACTGAGGTTAGGGAAGGTGTCCCTCAGCCTGGCCTGCACCTTCTCGCAGTCCGGGACCCCTTGGGGGATGTCCACCTGCCACGGAGGCAGGAGAGGCTCTCGCTACCGCGGCTGCGCTCACCAGCCATTAGCCTGGCTTCTGGCTCAGCAGTGCTCCTTCTGTGAGAGCACACTGACCACCAGGGGCCAGCTCCTGCATTGAGTGCCTGCCCCCTGGTGGTCAGTACACATCATAGCGACTGGTCATTCCACCATTCAGTCAATTTGCACATTAGGGTTTTATTATATAGGATGATGAAGACAAACACATTGGATGTAACCCTCCATTTGAAAACTATTTTGGGGAATTCTCTGAGAGTTATGGTGGGTCTGTCTTTCTTTTTCATGCTTCTTAGAAGTGAAGTTTTGCCTTTTTGGAAGGGATGGAATTGAATTGGGAGGTTATGATAATAAGTGATTTTGGTGCACAACTTCCCCGTGTGCAGTGGGATTTCCAGATCACCAAGAAATCCAAACCTTTTCCTTACCACAAATTCATCATGATTGCCATTTACTGCTTCAGTAGAAAAGTATCAGGTGTCTAGTTCGTGTCAAGAACTTTATTTTCTTAAGAAAGAAATTGGGTAATTATTTTCTTTTTTCTACTTTTGATGGGTTTCTTTTTCCTAATAAAAACACTTTATCTAAAAAGGAAGATATTTTAGAATTATTTTCAGTGACTTGAAAAAAATTTATTTCTATTTGTTAAGAATATTGTTAACTAATAGAAATAGACTTATTAAAATTATGACTTGAACGTTCAAGGTTCAGTTTAATATTCTGAGAAGGAAGATGACTGTACTTATGAAGAAACATACAATAATACAATTTGTGTCCAAGTGCTTTCAAAATGTATAACCTATCACCTAGACATGCCTGTCAATTAATTCCTAACATCTTACTGGCATTTGGGAAAATAAAAACATTTCATTGGCCTTTTGCTGATAGAATGGAAAGGGCACCAATAATCGCCGGATACCTGCTGTCTAATAGAGGCTGTCCTATCTCAATTTCCAATAGTGTGTCAAGCTGTCAGCCAGGAGAGAACCACAAACAATGTTTTGACTCCTTTTTTTCTGTTGATTTATTTTCCTTGGCATATTCAGAAAATCAGTCTGAATGGCTTGTCTTACCTATCATAATGCCCTTATGTTTTCCAAAGTTCCATGTAATGTTCAGATTCTCATAAAACATGTTGGTCCTTCTCACCCCTATTACTCCACTAGCTTTCTGATTAGGTTCTTTATCCTTCAGATTTAGCTTCTGAAATTTAGCCTACTTAGTATTCTTGTCCAAATATACTCTTTACGACTTATTATTCAGGTCTCCAAATTTTCTCTCTCTGTGCATTGCTTGCTCTATGCTATCCATTCTCTTAGAATGTCTCTCCTAACTTGGAGTGCTAAAGTTTACCAATCCTTCAGGGATCACCTGAAATGTTTTTATTCCAGGATCTCTGTTAGTGCCCAGGAAGGTTATATATAATTATAACATATTACCATATATTATATTATGCACATTAATTTATTAATAATAATAATGATTATTTTATTAAATCTCATGATGTTTACATTTCCAGTGGAAGAGCAGTAAAGGGACAATTGCATTACCATGTTAGGGGAGGTATAGGGTGTTCTCAGTTTCCATAATAGAAACATTTAAAACCAGATTATTGGAATTAGGAAGGTTTTGGGATAAGTAACATTTAGGCTTAAATGGAGATAAAAGAAAGATGGTTGGAAACACAGGAAAATGATCCAAACATAGGGAAAAATTTATATGAGAAATCTATAGCCGAGAGAACATGGAACCTTAAAGGAGCTAAAAATACTTAGTAACGTCAAGCTAAGTTAAAGCAAAGTTGAGGCTTATAACCTAAGAACAAAATCAGATCATGCAGAGACTCCACCCTGAAGGAAACCGGGAGCCGCTGAAATATTTGAATCAGAAGAGGGTCTGAATCAGATTTGCATGTGAGATGCCAGCTCTGACTGCTGGAAGGAAATCTGATTAAAGGAAGCCAAACTTGGAATAAGAGATCTATAGGGACGCATGAAAGTGAGTGATCGCATCCTGATGTACCAGAGGGGGTTCATGGGTGGAGAAGAAACTACAAAGAACAATCTGAAGTCAATTAATTAATGCCACTAATTAACCTATCAAGGGTCTGTAGGTTTTTGGGGGGGAGTATTTGATGTTTAGGAGAAAGACCCTATTCTCCCCATTGTCACACCCGCCTACACTCTACCACTAAATTCCAAGGACATATTATGGAATAAAAAAAAATAATCAGCTTAATGTCTGCATCAACCAAACTGGAGACTTGTTCACAGAAAACTTTAAATTACATTGGGGTAAATAATTTCTACTACAGTATATCTTGCAAGGAAGAAACAGTTAGAAATTTATGACTAAGTTACAGGGTCCCCCCCCCCCATTAATTTCGAGAGTACCAAAAATATAATGCCATTGTTTAAGTAATTCAGGAAATTAAAATTTTCCTCTAGGGCATCATTAGACATTTGACTCTGTTTGAGCTCATCTATTTAAAAGTGTTTATACAAATGACGAATTCTTACCTCTACATTTTGTAATCATCATGCAATTATCTCATCCTGCCTGGAGTGTCTTACCTCCTAAGTGGGTTCATCAGAGAGTTGCAGATGAGCACATTCCCAGACTCGGTTTGCAGATATGTCTGGAGCATATTCACTTTGTATCTCTGCGTTTGTGATTTAGAAAAGACATGTTTTAGCAATGGAGGCAGTGTCCAATGAGCTGATCCTCCATCAATGTGTTGCTGTAAATTCCACCTAGGATGGCAGGGCATGTCAGGCCAACTGTCCCCAATCCCTACTTGAATGAAATACCAACTAATATGGGAGTCAAACCTTACAATAATAAGGGAGAGTAGTTATTCTGAAAGTTTTGATTTAGATGTGTTTCTTTTCCCCAAGTTGCAATTTCAAGTGACAGTGAAACCCTCCAAAGGTGAACACAACCAGCACAGTAACCATCCCCCTCCTACTTCCAGTTCCTCTCGCATGCTCAGGAACAGGATTTATTCCATAACTCCAATTGGTGAATGGCAGTTAGTCCAGTCATGGTGATTTCATGTCCTTTGCTGATAATCAGCTCAGGAATAGGCATATGATAAAAATGCTACTCAATAAGATGTAGGTGAAAATCTACTCAAAGTCTTTTATATTATTACTACAAAAAAATAGAGGTATAAAGTAGCATAAGTATGAAAGTGTAGCAACTAACTATGTCCTAGAATTAGAACGTCATTCATGCTAAATAGTTCATCAATCCTACAAACCTGACCTCCTGACCCCTGAGTCAGGAGCAACACCTCTGACTTTTGTTTTTAAGTATATTTTTATTGATTTCAGAGAAGAAAGGAGAGGGAGAGAGAGATAGAAACATCAATGATGAGAGAGAATTATTGATCATCTGCCTCTTGCACACCACACACTAGGGATTGAGACCACAACCTGGGCATATGCCCTTGACCAGAATCAAACCCAGAACACTTCAGTCTACAGAACGACCCTCTATCTACGGAGCCAAACCAGCTAGGACAATACCTCTGTCTTTTTGCTGCCTCTGCTGACTTCCTTAAACATTGACCCCCTGTACCTTGACCTCTGCATACCCCTGACCTTTCCCGTGTGTCTAGTTCCTCACATAATCTCAAACTCTGTTATGTGGTCTCACGTCATTGTCATTCACACACCAACATGATATGTTTCCAAATTTGAGCTAGACTCACAACTTTGGCAGTACTCAAAAGTGTTCTCTGTGTCCTCAGCTTCCACCCCAGAACCCCTAACAGTATCTGAAGATCATATGCCTTTAACCAGAACCTAAGTGAGATATGATTTTAAAACAAGACATTACACTACTGTTAGAGCATGAATCTTGAAACTGTCTTGTCTTATGTGCTCATTAATTATCCAGCTACAACTGTCAGCCAACTTCTTTTCCTCCTCTCCTATCTCAGTCTCCAACATGTTATTCTGATCTACATTAGGATATCTTAACTTAAGTTTTATTCAATTCTAATACCTTTTTATTTTTTAAATTTTGATTGTTGAAAGTATTATGTATGCCCCCCCCACCCCCATTGACCCCTTCTATCCCACCACCACCTCAGGCCTTCACCACCCTATTGTCTGTGTCCATGCACACAAATTCTTTGGTTGATTACTTCCCACCCACCTTCCCCCACCTTCTCTCTGAGATTCTGCAGTCTATTCTATGCTTCTATGTCTTTGGATCTATTTTGTTTATCAATTTATTTTGTTCTTTAGATTCCATATATGAGTGAGATCATGTGATACTTACATTTCCCTGACTGGTTTAGATAATCTTGGTCTCTAAGAAGACTTAAGAAATCCCACTCCCTTTCCTCAATTCCCCTTCAGCTTCCTACCATCTGGCTTCCATTTCTCACTGCTATGATTTTAGGATGACCCACTGCAGACACGTTTTCATTTCTTTCCTGCTCACTCATTCTGCAAATGTTTACAAGCAGTCTTTAGGTCTCATTACAATAGCATATTATTCTCTCAGAAGCCACCAGTGCTCCCCTAGTTTCCACATCTGGTGAATTGAGTCTTTTACTTCCTTTGAAACAATTGACTTCTATTTTCTTCTGCTTCTTCTATTTCTGATTGTAAATCTTTCACCACTTCTGGTAGTAATAACTTTGACTAAAACTACCTGATTACTTATATCGTGAAGACTCATCTTGAGGACATTACAAATATTATACATTTAATGTGCATACTTATTTATGAAGTAGGTACTATTATCATCCCCATTTTGTAATTGAGGGAACTGAGATTCAATCTGGTTAAGTAACTGACTCAAGGTTACATAGCTACTGAGTGATGTACAGAACATTTGAACCTAGACAGTCTGACTTAAATCTTATGCCCTTAATTCCCAATCAATGATACCTCTTATCAGTATCATTTATAGGGTGACTGTGTATCTTGATTGTCCAGGACCTTCCATGTTAGCCTGTTATTGCAGCATAATTATTAAAGCATCCCCTTTTTAATAAAAATGTCCGAATTTGAGTATTAAATCAGTCACACTAACTTTATACTAGTCCCTTTTTCTGTGTTCATTCCAAAGTTACAATTTCCAAAGTGCCTATTAACTGTAATATGCATATTCACCCATGACAACCAATCCTTACAACAATATGTTGAGATTTGTTTCTTTATCCCCATGTGAAAACTGAGGTTCAGGTAGAGGCTAATTGCCTTCATTAAGGCCACATATATACGAAGTAGCTAAAACTGGCAGGAGAAAAGCATAGGTGAGTATGGCTCTAAAACCTCCTCTCGGCTTCTTTTTTTCTCTCTCAGCATTCTACATTCCTTCATTTTTCTTCTACCTTATGTTACTTGTGAACATAAGTAATCTATTATTAATGGGAAGTCTCCCCAACAACATGGTCTGTGCCTCAATAATTTTTAAAAATGTATTTTTCAATTACGGTTGACTTACAATTTCATATTAGTTTCAGGTGTACAACATGGTGATTAGACATAGTTACAGAAAGGTTATTGACTATATAGTCCTTTAGTTGAACTTTAAATCTCCATGACTATTTTAATAACTGGAAATTTGTACTTCTTGATCCCTTTTACCTTTCTTACCTAGCCCCCCAATTTCTCTCATATATGATGACTATGTTTGTCTGTACCTATGAGTTTGTAAAATATAGGACCTGAAAACATAAAATTTCCATTAAAAAAATCTAGGCATAAACTCCTTGACATTACATATATATATATTTTGTTATATCTCCCCAGGCAAGGGAAACAAAAGGAAAAAATAAACAAATGGACCTACATCAAACTGAAAAGTTTTTATACAGCAAAGAAAGCCATCAACCAAATGAAAAGACAACTTAAGGAATGGAAGAATATATTTGCCAATGATGCATTAGATACAGGGTTAATATCCAAAATATATAAGAAATTGTAAAACTTAACATCAAAAACACAAACAATCCTACTAAAAAATGGGCAAAGGACCTAAACAGATATCTCTCCGAAGATGACATACAGATGACCAATAAACATATAAAAAGATGCTCAATGTCACCAATCATCAGGAAAATGCAAATTAAAACCACAATGAGGTATCACCACACAACTGTCCGAATACTATTATCAATAAATTACCAAAAATTGCTGGTGAGGATGTGAAGAAAAGGGGCCTCCAATATATTGTTGCTGGGGATGCAAATTGGTGCAGCCACTATGAAAAACAGTTGAGTTTCCTCAACTGTTTTTGAG
>NW_006288615.1:711338-720585 GCF_000327345.1 Myotis davidii
GTTTTTGAGTTTCCTCAAAAAATTAAATATAGAACTACCCTATGACCCAACAATTTCACCTGTGGGTATCTGTCCAAAGAAATCCAAAACTTTAATTGGAAAAGATATATGCACCCCTATGTTTATTGCAGCATTACTAGTCATAACCAAGGTATGGAAGCCACCTGCATGTCCATTGATAGATGAGTAGATAAAGATGTAATATATATATATATATATATATATATATATATGAATATTACTAAGCTATAAAAAAAAAGAATGAAATCTTACTACATCTCCATGGCCCAGGGCATTGTTAGTTTGGTCCATGAAAAGCCACACACACACACACACACACACACACACACAACTGTCCGAATACTATTATCAATAAATTACCAAAAATTGCTGGTGAGGATGTGAAGAAAAGGGGCCTCCAATATATTGTTGCTGGGGATGCAAATTGGTGCAGCCACTATGAAAAACAGTTGAGTTTCCTCAACTGTTTTTGAGTTTCCTCAAAAAATTAAATATAGAACTACCCTATGACCCAACAATTTCACCTGTGGGTATCTGTCCAAAGAAATCCAAAACTTTAATTGGAAAAGATATATGCACCCCTATGTTTACCAGATGTTGAATTTAAGTCTCATACTTTTCTGGCTTTCCTAGAGGCAAGCTTCTCACATATTCATTCCACATACTACTCCATCCTCTGACATAGTCAGACACAGTCTGTTGAACACAATTTCCACCCGATGATTAGAAAACGCAGTCTAATCAAAAGCACATCTGCCCCAACATCCTCTGTTATAATTTGTTAGCACTGGGTGCCACCTCTTGCATTTTGAAAGCACTGAAATTTTCCCCCTACCCGAGTTGATGTTTTCTCCATTGGTAAAGGACATGTATTTCACTCTATGTTCACATGGTGAGAGAGGATTAAAACAACATTTTAGATCCTCTACTCAATAAGTAACGCTTACCATTAAATGGTTTTAAGGTACAGCAGTGCCTCTCAATGCTGGATGTACAATAAAATCCTCCTGGGGATCCTTTAAAAATACTGATGCGTGGACCCCACCACAGACCAGTTACATCAAATCTCAGGGTGTTCATGTTTCTTGAACACTCCTTGAAGTGATTCTAATGTGCGGCTGGATTGGGAAATAGTAACCTAAAAGGAATCTTTCTTTGATATCTTGGAAAACATTCTAAAAGAATCCCTCAAATGAGAGGATGTCAAAGAAAATTTTTAAAAAGCCATCCTAATATTATGGTGCAAATGATTTATTTATGCTACTTATACAAACTTTGCTTCTACAAAAATGCAGGGTCAAATCCATTCTTACACATACTAGTAAGTGTTAGAGATGGTCTGAGTTATTTGTAAGGTGGCAAGTTATTGTTACGGTGTCTCTACATCTGTCATGGACAAATTGCTGTTATCTTTCATCAGTACTAGTACATATATGACTTTTAGTGATGCCTGTATCATCAACAGGTGTTATGAGATGAATTGTGTGGTCCCAAAATTTACATGCTGGAATTCCAACCCACAGTGCCTTTAGAATGTGACTTTGTTTAGAAATAGGGTCATTACAGAGGTAACTAAGCTAAAGGGAGGTCATTGGAGTGGGATCTAATCCATATAACTGGTGTCCTTCCTTGGATGGAGATGGGCAAAGGAAGGGATGGGGGGGGGCATTGATAATAGTGTCAACAGTAAATAGAAGAGGAAATTTGGACACAGAGTCATGCACACAGGGAGAGAACCATACAAATCAAGGAGAGAGGCCTGACCAGGTCCTTCCCTCACAGCCTTCAGGGAGAACCAATTCTACCAACACCTTGATTTTGGACTTCCAGCTTTCAGAACTCTGAGAAAATAGATTCCTGGTTGCTCAAGCCACCAGTTTGTGGTATTTTATTACAGTAACCCTAGGAAATGAATACAGATCACCTTCCACTTACTATATGGTTTATCTGAAAAATGATTTTCTAAGTCAGTTACAGTATTTTTATTTACTTGGAACACATTTTTTTCCATAGAAACATGAATACTTGATTCCAAGATGAGCCACAAAAGTTTCTTTAAATCTGAAAAGTACTTCCAGGTCTAGACAAAAGAGCCCTGTGACAAGAACGTCAAGAAGAAGGAAAACAGTTAAAAGAAAACTTGCAGAGGTGGTATATGGGGTTTCTACCCTTACATGGGGAAGGTCAGACTTAGTGGGGTGTTGGGAAATGTTAGCTTCTGATGATATGAGGGAGTGGGGGAAAGAGCTTAAAGTTTGCCTCAGGAGTGTGTTGAAATCAAGGTTATATGAAATTCAAGATCTGAGAAGAGCAGGCTAAGATCCAGAAACCACAGAAGAAACTTTAGGTGAACTTTGCAACAGGTAGGTGGCCTCCAGTGGCTTGAACCTGAAGGCACAGAACTGAGGTTACAGAGAAAGAAGCAAAGATTGTATAACTAAGGCACAGAAGGCTGGGTGGTTGGGCAAGTGGGTAGTCTGGGCCAGTGCCAGAGAACAATGGTTGCTGATGTCATCTTCCCAATGTATGATGGAACTGCTCCATGAAAAGGCCAAAGACACACATCTTCTTACCTAATTTGTAAAAGGTGTTTCACCTTTTTCTCTTGCCAGACCGTCAACCATTGCTAGGCCAAACATGCATTGACTATCTTTCTTCTGACTGCAAATCCTCTACAGGTATCATGAACCACTGCTACTGCTGGGTAAGTAGAGTATTCCTGGGGTTGGAAATGCTCATTCCACTCAGTTCTGCTTAAATTTAATGTATTTCATGCTTCAAATCCCTCTCTATTCAAACCCGACTCCAACTTGACCAACGCAGGTAAAGTCACACAGGCATTATTAGAAGCAATCTCCTCAAATCAATGCATGATGGGTTAGCGACTCATAGCCCATTAAAACACCTGGCGGTGCTTGCATTCTGTAATGTGGATGCTTACCAACCTAAATAAATCTCTGCTTCATGAAACTTCAGAAGCTGAACTGAGAAATCCTTCAGTTTGGGCAAAGCTTTGGGGGGACATTAAGTCTGTGCAGCTGGTTAGTCAGGCAGGCAAGTCTAATCTCTAGTTTTATTGTCAGTTACTCTCACATCTTCATAATTTCCTCTATTCTAATTTTACAGATTAAAAATAAAAACCCTAAATTTTCTGCACAATGTTTCCTTTGGCAATGGAATCTGGTCATTTAGATGTTTTATAATTTAGCTTGTTATAAATTAGATCGTCACTGAACACTGGACGCTAGAACACTTCTCTGACTTATGCCTTACATATGTATATACCAACACCAAGCCGAGGGTGGAAGGGGCTATCTGAGGAATAATTATGGGGTCTCTCAGATCACCCCTAGGAAGATAGAGGGATGGTCTTTGAAGGCCAGGACAAGGCCAGCTTCCTGCTCTGTCTTTTCTAGGGGTGTAACTTGGGGTGAGTTTCCCTTTGCTTTTTGACAAATTTAGAAATACCAATACATGCCTTGCCAGCATCTTGTTGGGACCAAAATTCCATAACATGTTGGTCTCCTTTCTTCCTTCTAACTCTAGGGTACATGGGAAGTGACTTCTGCCTTCAAAACCCCATCAAAACAGAACTATGAGGGATGATAATAATATTGCCGTATGTGGGATTTGAAGACAGGAATAAGCCTTCTATGTTTCATTTAATACATTTTCCTAATATCATTGGGACCAGATAGGTATATAGGATACTTAAAAAAGGAACCACCTTCAGCACAGATTCCTAGAATGATTATTTAGGAAGGATAAGGATAAGAGAAAAGCTGGTGTTAATAGGTTAGCCGTGGTCGGCAAACTGCGGCTCTTGAGCCACATGAGGCTCTGTGACCCCTTGAGTGTGGCTCTTCCACAACCCCTTGAGTGTGGCTCTTCCACAAAATACCACGCGCGGGTGCACACATACAGTGCGATTGAAACTTCGTGGCCCAAGTACAGAAGTTGGTATTTTGTGGAAGAGCCAGTATTTTGTGGAAGAGCCACACTCAAGGGGCCAAAGAGCCGCATGTGGCTCTCGAGCCGCAGTTTGCCGACCATTGGAAAGGATCCTGGCTGGGATCTCTTGCCTATTCCACAGTCTGAACTTAATGGGGGCTACTTTGAACTGGTAACCACTCATTTTTTGGTTCACTCTCTCATCTAAACTCTAACCTTCTGTTAGGTGAAATTTCATCTCTAGTGATGCTGACCTTGGCTGAAGTGCCTCCCAATGACTTAAGTGGCTTAAATTTTACTGGTAAGGGAGCCTCGGTTGTCATAACCCAGTAATCTCATTGAGGCCATGCAAGGCTGGGCTGGCTGGTTCACTAAAGAGAGACAGACTCACAATTGGGCAGAATTATCAAAATCATCATCTCGTTCCTCAGAGGGCTTAATCCCAATTATGCATGCCTTCTAGTGCCATCATTCCGTTCCTCTTCTGGAGCGTGCTCAGCTAGGCATGATAACTATGTCTGTGTTCTAAAAATGGAAAGTCTTAAAAGATCCTATTTCATATTAATAACCAATTACATCTCGGTGGATTTTTTCCTGAGTTTGAAGGTTAATGGTTTAATTAAGTCCACCGCCCACCCCCGCACCCACACCATCTCGCCTGGACAGCAGGGAGGCGGACTCTGCTAACAGCAGACACTGAAAGGAAGGCATCCACAGATTAGCAGCTTGGAGTTTTCAGTTGATGACAGTTTTATTATTGCATCTGGAACTAATGTCATTAGCACATGGAGTTCAGAGGAGAAGTGTCTCTCATTGATAAGGGTCAAGTACACTCTATGCTGGTAAAGAACAGGTCTGTAAAAAATTCACAAAGGAATCATACTATTTGACAAGAACAAAGATCTCATTCTTTAAACTGCTGTACTTTAAATCTAACAGATCAAGGTTTGCGGCCATTTTGTAGGCAATGCTGTTTTCAGGGGTAGCAGGACTGGCTTAGGCAGTGGCCCTCTTTTTTGCCCAGAACTGGATAGCATAGCTCAGACACCACATCAAATGAGTGAATGGAGGAAAGCTACTTGAACACAAATCCTATGGCCACCACTCACATACTGTGTAATCATTCTTCCATCCATTCCATTCATCCAACTTTTGCTCATGTTCCTTTTGTTAAGCACGGGGTACTGGAGATACATCACTAACAAAACAACAGAGATCTCTATCTTCGTGGAGATTACATTCTAGGAGAGGAGAGAGTAACAAGAATCATAATATTAAATTACATAGTTTATAAGAAGATGGCAGAAGCTTGGGGAAAGAAGGAAAACCAGAGGTAATTGCAGGAAGGGGAAGGGTATACAGATTACCATTTTAAAACATGAGGGTAGATTAGACATGATTGAGAAGGTACCCTTTAGTCAGAGACACAGAAGGTGACAGATGTAGCCAACAGACATCTGGGAGAAGAGGAGTCTAGGCAAAGAGAAAAAATTCTTGCAAAGGTTCTGTATTGATCCCCTGGGAAACAGAAAGAGTGACAGAAGTAGTTTGAGTTAGGTGGGGAAGGGACAGCAGCCAGATCATGTGAGTCCTTGGAGCCACTCTGTGGACTTTAGTGATTACTTTGAGTGAACAAGGTGTTACTCTAGGTTTTAAGCAGGGGTGTGATCAGATCTGACTTAGCTATTAAAAGAATTTCTCTCTTTATTAAAAAATTTTTATTTTACTGGGGTGATATTTGGTTAATAATATATAGGTTTCAAGTATACAATTCTATAATACCTCATTTGTATATTGCATTGTGTGCTCACAACTCAAAGTCAAATCTCCTTCCATCACTATATATTTGACCCCTTTACCCTTTAATTCCTCCAACCCCCTTCCCCTCTGGCAATCACCATATTGCTGTGTCCATGAGTTTTTCTTTTTTCTTTTTCTTTGCTTAATTCCTTCACCCTTCTCACCCAGCCCCCAATCCACTACCCTTTGAGAGTTGTCAGTCTGTTCTCTGTATCCATGAGTTGGTCTCTACTTTGTTAGTTTATTCTGTTCATTAGATTCCATATTTAAGTGAAGTAATATGGCACTTGTGTTTATTTGGTTAGCATATTTTCTTGTTGGCTCACTTGTTGCTTTTAGTTTTATATCCCACATATGGAACAAAATCATATAGTTCTTGACTTTTTCTGTCTGGCTTATTTTCTTTAGCATGATATTCTCAAGATCAACCCATGGTACCACACATGGCACTCTTTTATTTTTTCTTGTGTCTGAGTAGTATTCCCTTATATATATCTCAGAATGAGGAGCCCATAAGTAAACCCACATATATGGGCAAGTAATTTTTGACAAAGGAGCCAAAAACATACAATGGAGAAAAGAAATCCTCTTTAATACATGGTGCTGGGAATCTTGAAAAGCCACATGCAAAATAATGAAATCAGACCACTGTTTGATTTGTTTTGTACATGTTTATCCTCATGTATAAATTTGAAATGGATCAGAGGCCTAAATATAAGACCTGAAACAATAAATCACATAGAAGAAAACATAGATCCTAAACTTATGAACCTTAGTCTTAGAAAGGATTTTATGAATTTGACTCCAAAGGCAAGGGAAGTAAAAGCAAAAATTAATGATTAAGACTGTCAAACTGAAAGGCTTCTGCACTGCAAAAAAACCTCCTGACAAAACAAAAGAATATCTCTTGCTGCCTTGAAAAGACTAGAGAATACAGGCCAAAGTAAAAGCAGGCTGGGCATTTAAACTCTTCAGACTTTGCTTTCATTTAGCTTAGGACATTGTAGGTTATTGCTTCTATTTCTCTACTAGTGAGGTGATCCTAGCCTTTGGTAGTGATAGTATAAAGTCCAGTGGTTGGCAAACTATGGCTCGGCAAACTGCGGCTCGTGAGCCACATGCAGCTCTTTGGCCCCTTGAGTGTGGCTCTTCCAAAAAATACCGACTTCTGTGCATGGGCCACGAAGTTTCAATCGCACTGTATGTGTGCGCCCGCACATGGTATTTTGTGGTATTTTGTGGAAGAGCCACGCTCAAGGGGCCAAAGAGCCGCATGTGGCTCACGAGCCGCAGTTTGCCGACCACGGATATAAACCAATATTTTCCTTTGTTTTTAATGCCCCAAAACTTCTGTTTGGTCTGGTGGACAATACTGCCCCTAGTCAGTTCAGCTGCATGCCACACTTTTTTTGAGGGACCCCAGAGCCCTCTAGACCCAGCACCTTCACAGATATTCAGGATCATAGAGAAGCTTTGCCCATTATGTTCTCCATGCTCCCACCACCATAACAGACTATACTGACTAGACTAGATAAGCTTTATCTCCCCAAAGAAACCTAATTTTGCAGCTCCTTCACCCAGGAAGTCTCTTCCAGCTTCCTTATCATGTCCATGCTGACACGTATATCCACCTACTCAGACATTACTAGTTAGTAATGATCCATTTTTCTCATCTCCACTCGCTACCCAAACCTACGGTGAATGGTGATTGTTCACATCATGATAGGTCATGTGACTATGTAGAATAAGTCCCAGTGATAACTATTAATTATGAACTGTATGGGCCTGGTAACATGGTCCTTCAACAATAAACATAACCAGTATCCTTTTTTCTATAATTAGAAGTCCAAAAGATTAAAATTCTAACCAAAGTCTTCATCTTTGCCTAATCTCACAGAATTCTCAGGGTCAGCTTCTATGGCCATTTCAGTGTAGTGTTAGTATATAGAATTTGGAGGCTAAATATTTAGGAATTCTGGGAGGTAGTCATACAATGAACTTTATGATTGTTAGACATTTGCTAAGGAATCAAATCCAGAGCCATGACTTGTAGTTCCAGATGTCCCACAAGGCAGAAACTTGTGGATTCTTTGATCATGACATCATTGAAATTGTGGGATATAATTTCCATAAAGAATGCATTATGTCTCATCTTTCCTAAATAACACTGACTCTGGTTTTTTTTAATTATGCACAAGATACATTAGTAAAGCTCTATAAATATACATTGACATTTTGTCCCACTGAAACTTGTTTATGCACTGTGAAGATAAGATTTTTTTCTAGTGAAATAATAAAATGAGTTATAAAATTTCCTTAACACATGTGGCATTTCACCTAATAAGAAGAATCTAAGAATTTAGTTATACCAAATTCTAAAAATTTAAAGAATTATATAATTAATGGGTTATAATTTATAATAAACATCTCTACCCTTTCTTTAGTATCACTATTGGTTAAAATAGTGTTTATTTTATTTTAAAAATGTTTTTATTGATTTTAGAGAGGAAGGGAAAGGGAGAGAGAGAAACATCAATGATGAGAGAGAATCATCGATCAGCTGTGTCCCATACACCCGCCATTGGGAATCGAGCCCACAACCCGGGCATGTTCCCTGATAGGGAATATGAACCATGACCTCCTGGTTCATGGGTCAAGGCTCAACCAGTGAGCAACACCAGCTGTGCTAAAATAGTGTTTGTTGATACAGAGTTTTAAAAGTATTATGAGTCTGATTCATGTGATTAGATTTCAACTTCCCTACCACATGACAAAATTCATGACTGGGATTGTGTCTTTTGTGTGCTATTTTTATATTGTTTTCCACAGAAACCAGTCACACAGGGGAAATATGGTTTGAATTTATTTATGTATTTATTTATTTTTGTTTCAACTCATCTGGGGGCTGAGAGCAGATGATGGGGTGTTCTTAGCATCTGTGTGTGAGCAGCTTGTCTTCCCACTGCCGAGTCCTTCAGAAAAGCTGCAATTTGGTAAAAAGAATGGCATAAGCTTCATATTCACCATGGTCTTTACCTCTTTCCACTCCCATTCATGTGACTACTAGGGGGTCTCAAATTCATTCAAGCTCAAGTAAATTTTCCCAGTAAATTTAAAAAAAAGCAATAATGCATATTAATATTTATAGTGGGATACTAATAAAAGAGTACTCCCTCTAATATAATTTTCTTATGCTATGAAGTAAATGCATACTAGTATGATAATTTTCTGCAGTGTTAAGATTCAGTCTAGTTGTCTCATAGCTTGATTGATGTTTCTTTAACACAAGCTAGGAGTTGGCAGGAAAAATGCAATTTATTCCAAACTAGAATCCAGGTAAGACACAAGCTAAGTTGGCAGGAAAAATGCAATTTATTCCAAACTAGAATCCAGGTAAGTAAAATCTATTTATCATGTAAGATTTTAGGGACTATATCTATATGAACAATAAAATAAAGAGAAAAAATAAAAAAGG
>NW_006288615.1:730106-740814 GCF_000327345.1 Myotis davidii
TTTATGTATTTATTTTTGTTTCAACTCATCTGGGGGCTGAGAGCAGATGATGGGGTGTTCTTAGCATCTGTGTGTGAGCAGCTTGTCTTCCCACTGCCGAGTCCTTCAGAAAAGCTGCAATTTGGTAAAAAGAATGGCATAAGCTTCATATTCACCTGTTGCATTAATATGCATGGTCTTTAAACCTCTTTCCACTCCCATTCATGTGACTACTAGGGGGTCTCAAATTCATTCAAGCTCAAGTAAATTTTCCCAGTAAATTTAAAAAAAAGCAATAATGCATATTAATATTTATAGTGGGATACTAATAAAAGTATACTCCCTCTAATATAATTTTCTTATGCTATGAAGTAAATGCATACTAGTATGATAATTTTCTGCAGTGTTAAGATTCAGTCTAGTTGTCTCATAGCTTGATTGATGTTTCTTTAACACAAGCTAGGAGTTGGCAGGAAAAATGCAATTTATTCCAAACTAGAATCCAGGTAAGTAAAATCTATTTATCATGTAAGATTTTAGGGACTATATCTATATGAACAATAAAATAAAGAGAAAAAATAAAAGGTCTGTTGTCCTCTGGTTTCCAGTAATATTTTGGAGGAAAACATGCATATTGGATGAATGTAAGAAAAATGTTAGGCAGTGTTTGCATAATTGATAGAGCAGAGCTATATAAGATTCTGACCACTTATTAAATGGAAATATATATTTTGACTCATCTAAGAAAAATGCTTCAAGAAGAAAATGCTTGATATGGCAAACGAAGAGTGATGGTACCTCATATGACTATGACAGGACCTTTATTGAGAGAATAAAAAGTAACAAATGGTGACTGCAGATGAATTACTCTGTAGCCGGGGATTTGCATGAGGAATCTTATTTCTGAATCTTGAAACAGTGGGACCAAAGAGACATATCTGTTTCTATTATTAGGAAGAAAGTATATCTCAGAATGAAAAACAATCTGTGTCTTCAAAGAGAAAGAGCTGACAGCTAAATATTTGAATTAATTAAAGAAATATAGGCTTGTTCATTGGTAAGTACTTTTTGCAGACATATTTCAAAACATCTGTGCTTGTTTCCACAGAGATTGTGGCTGGTTTATTTTGTTGTTACTATACCATATGGGCATGAAAGATATTAGAGGAAGATACCTGATGGAACTCTGAATATAGGTGTTTCCAGACAGTCTGAGAGAGAAGTGACAACTTCCAGATCTAGGCAGAGGATAGTTCAACTCCTTGATGAAGTGTGCCAAGTTTTATGAACATTGGCTATTTTGTATATAGTTGCAGCTTTCTTAGAAATTATACCAAAATATACTAGTCTCGATGCCCATCGAATGGGGTACTCAGGGTTGAGAGTTCTATAAAATAAGTTCATCCATTTCAAATTTTAAACATATGATAAATAAGAATGTTAGCTCCTGTGAAAACACCTTCTGTGAAAGGCTCAAATGCTTAAGGTTTTGTTTTAGTGTATGGGTCTTCCACTGTCTTTTTCAAGGGCACCATTCTCCATTATTCATTCATCCTTATCTAAATCAGAGAGGTCATTATATACTTTGGATTATGATTTTCCCACCTATATTTCTTTCAAGGTGGAGAAAATAAAATAAAATGATAAGTAGGAAGCAGTTTTAGAACTCTGAATTGATTCTGTTATTTTTTCATCGTTCCTTCTGCTACAATCTCTCCTTCATTAACTGTGTGTCTTCACATTTTGTCTGTTCGTATAATTAAACCATATCAATGCGGCCAAGACCTTTTTCCTTCAGAGTATTTGGAGTTGAGAGGAATGAAACATTAAGTTCTATGGTTTGGCATGTTCATTCAAATTTTAATTTATTTCAGAATTGCTTGGCTTCCCTGTCATCTATTTATATCATTAGCGCATATGAATGCACTATTCCAAGCTGCACCAATTATTAGTTGTAGAATTTCC
The DNA here is from genome assembly GCF_000327345.1 of Myotis davidii. NCBI lineage: Eukaryota > Metazoa > Chordata > Mammalia > Chiroptera > Vespertilionidae > Myotis > Myotis davidii. Next base: position 732,051 of record NW_006288615.1, read on the forward strand.
CCCGAGATGGGCAGGTATCTGCAGATGCCAAACACATTTAAGTTGTTTCATATCTAATTAGTAACAGAATGGTAGCACCAAATTAACCTCAAGAACTGCCCTTAAAATACCAGTACCCATAATGATTTAGTAATTTGATGCCATGCTGTTTAAAGAAACAGAAGTTTCTGAACATTAGAATTGGTCTCACAAAATATAGTTTGGCCCCATTAACAAAAATTAATTTTTAAAAAATGGATCAAAAACCTAAATAAAATATCTGAAACAATAAATTACATAGAAGAAAACATAGGTACTAAACTTGTAGACCTGGGCCTTCGAGAAGATTTTTATTAATTTGACACCAGAGGCAAGGGAAGTAAGGGCAAAAATAAATGAATGGGACTATATCAACCTACAAAGCTACTACACAGCAGAAGAAACCACCAGCAAAACAAAAAGGCAACCAACCAAATGGGAGAAGATACTTGCAAACAACACTTCCAATGAGAGGCTAATATCCAAAATAAATGAAGAACTCACACAACTCAACAACAACAACAAAAATATATATAAACAATACAATTTGGCATAAAATTAGAAATCAACTACAATTAAAACAGTGAAAAAAATCCTGTTATTTTTTCATCGTTCCTTCTGCTACAATCTCTCCTTCATTAACTGTGTGTCTTCACATTTTGTCTGTTAGTATAATTAAACCATATCAATGCGGCCAAGACCTTTTTCCTTCAGAGTATTTGGAGTTGAGAGGAATGAAACATTAAGTTCTATGGTTTGGCATGTTCATTCAAATTTTAATTTATTTCAGAATTGCTTGGCTTCCCTGTCATCTATTTATATCATTAGCGCATATGAATGCACTATTCCAAGCTGCACCAATTATTAGTTGTAGAATTTCCCCCGAGATGGGCAGGTATCTGCAGATGCCAAACACATTTAAGTTGTTTCATATCTAATTAGTAACAGAATGGTAGCACCAAATTAACCTCAAGAACTGCCCTTAAAATACCAGTACCCATAATGATTTAGTAATTTGATGCCATGCTGTTTAAAGAAACAGAAGTTTCTGAACATTAGAATTGGTCTCACAAAATATAGTTTGGCCCCATTAACAAAAATTAATTTTTAAAAAATGGATCAAAAACCTAAATAAAATATCTGAAACAATAAATTACATAGAAGAAAACATAGGTACTAAACTTGTAGACCTGGGCCTTCGAGAAGATTTTTATTAATTTGACACCAGAGGCAAGGGAAGTAAGGGCAAAAATAAATGAATGGGACTATATCAACCTACAAAGCTACTACACAGCAAAAGAAACCACCAGCAAAACAAAAAGGCAACCAACCAAATGGGAGAAGATACTTGTAAATAGCTCTGAAAAAGGGTTAACATCCAAAATATATAAAGTACTCATATAGCGCAACAACAAACAAACAATCCAATTTACAAATGGCCAGCAGCTATATGGAAAGATGCTCAACTTCACTAGCCATTAGAGAAGTGCAAATCAAAAGTACAGTGAGATAGCATCTCACACTGTTAGAATGGCTATTATTAACAAGAAAATAATAACAAGTGTTGGAAAGGTTGTGGGGAAAAATGAACCCTCATTCACTGCTGGTGGGGATGTAAACTGGTACAGCCACTCTGGAAATACGGAAGTTCCTCAAAAAACTAAGAATAGAGTTACCATATGACCCCACAACGCCTCTTCTGGGTTTCTATGTCTTAAATTGGAAAGCATTTATTTGTAAAGATATATGGTCCATTATCTTCATTGCAGCATTATTTACAGTGGTCAAGACATGGAGAAAAAGTGTTCTTTTCTAGATGACTGGATAAAGAAGATGGGGTACATATATACAATGGAGTTCTGCTCAGCCATAAGAAAATAGGAAATACTGTCATTAGTGACAACATGGATAAACCTTGAGAATATCATGCTAAGTGAAATAATCAACCAAAAAAAGCTAAAAACTAAATGATTGCATTCATAGGTGGGATATAAAGCTGAAACTCATAGACACAGACAACAGAATTGTGGTTACCAGAGGGAAAAGAGATGGAGATTAGTAAAGAGTGTAGGGGAGTCAAATATATGGGGACAGAAGATGATTTGACTTTGGGTGGTGGGCACACAATACAAAATACAGAGCATGTATCATAGAAATGTACACTCAAAACCCATATCATCTTATTAATCAATGTCATCCCAATAAATTTAATAGAAAAAGAATTGATCTCAAAGTCTCATTTAATAAACGGCAATACTTGAACTACGATTGTCTCTTAAGTTAATTTTGAATTATTTTCTTTTTAAACACCCACCATGTAGACAGGTAGTCAAGGTTTCCATTAACTTTGTTGTCTAAGAATTTACCTCTGTTGTATAAAAATTTGCCTCTCTTATCAGCAAAACACTGTTCAGTGAGTGATTAAAGAGAATATAAAATAAAGTATCAAATACAAGGTAAACTACTCCAAAATAAGCACCAAATTTCCATTAAATTCTCAACCATATAGATGGATCAAAGAAATATATATATAAAACTGGTGAATTTTTAACTTCTCACCATGCTGACTGCTGTGTACCCATAAAACTTGAATAAGGCTTTCTCGAAGGGTCACAAGGACATATTCAATACAGCAGAAGACGGAGTGGCAGAAAATGTGATGGTGTTTTAGTTCTGCCTCTCATTGAATTAAAAATATTTATTTTTTATGCAAATAATGTTATTTTCCAAATACGAATTAGCTCAACTAAAATAAACAAAGATAAAGCAGCACATAAAAGTGACATAAATAGCACTTGCAATAAGCCAGGCATGATTATAACACTTGCCTATTTTCATATTTTGCAAAATTCTCTGAGGTAAAAATTACCTCATAGAAGGAGGCAGCCAACTGATTCTCTCTCATCACTGATGTTTCTATTTTTCTCTCCCTCTCCCTTCCTCTCTCTGAAATCAATAAGAACATATTTAATAACTGGGGTAATAAATCATGTTGGCTATGATTCCCTTGAAACTATGAAATACCACTTTTCTTAATTTTTCTTGTTTTGCTTTTTTAAAAAAAAAATGAGTAAGGCTCCCTGTTATTCATATTTCAAATTTCATCCAACTTTTGCTTATATTTCTTTCTTTTGTATTGATCTTTTTAGTGTCTGCATAGATCCTCTGCTGATTCTTTCTATATCACCTCAATTATTGTACCTATGATGATTAGATATAGATATTCACTTGTTCAACTCCCAATAATATATGCAAACATTATACATTGTAATATTTGCTAAAATTGGAAACATCAGCTACTTCTAAGGAATAATAAAGAAGTTGTACTGAGAGAGCTAATTAGAAACATTGGAAGGTCATTGTGAATCTTCCCTGTCAGGCATGCAGAATACATCACATTTAATGTGATAGAATCCACTCACTGATATCTGTCACCTGTTAACTCATCCAGATCACACTCAATTAAACTCCACCGGTTCTTTCAGCCCTTGCTTCAGGGAAGGTAGGCACACAGTGGGGAGTTGGGTGTTCTGGGGACCTGAAGTCACAGCCTGGTCATCAGACACCATCTGCTTGTTCCAACTGCCTCTGGCTCCCTGCCTCCAATGGGAGGTGAGCGCTCACTAGAGCAGCCGGTTCATTATGGGACAGCATGGGCTCTCTCATTTTATAGAAGGTAATCATCATTAAATTGGTTATGAAATGTTCACCAAGCACATCTTTCTGTTTCTTAGTCAAAACAACTTAATCAAGAAAGCTTTCCAGTAATTTAATGTGACTAAATCTTGGATAAAACTTACTTTTACTTAAAAAAAATAAGTCCTCTATTTTAGAGTAGTTTTAAATCTACAGAAAAATGTGAAGATGGTACAAAGAGCTCCTATCTACCAACTATGTCATTTGCCCTATTTTAATATCTTACATTTTCAACAATTAATCAAGCAACATTGATACATTATTAATTCTTTTAGAGTTTCTTAGTTTTAACTGAATGCCCTTTTTCTGTCCCAGGATCACATCCACATATCTATATCGATATATCTATATCTATATTTACATGTCAATATTTATGTCTATATCTCTTTTGAAAAAAAACAGAACAAGAAAAAAATTTCAAAATTTGAGGTGAAGAAAGTGCTTGGTTTGACTTCTAAGGAAAGAACCTTACAGAGAATTTATGATGATGTTTAAGTGCTTTGAAATGTGAGCTACAGGATAAATACTAAAGGAAGCTAGATTTCTGTGGCCTTTTCAGTAAAAATTCAAACCAGCATTTCCTACGGGCCTTTCATCAAGAGCTTCAAAGTAATCTAAGCCACTCTCAGATCCTAATGATTCTTGATAAAAATCTAAATGCTCAGCCTCAGCTGCAGAATGAGGAGAAAACAAAACAAAACAAAACAAAAACAACAACAAAAAATAACTTCTGTCTTTTAGCCCCAAAGCAGCATAAAGGAAGTCCAGGCAACCTGTGGGGAAAGGGCTATGAAGAAAATTGCTCAATCCCTCCCTTCTCCCCTCTGTTCTTCCCTTGAACCCAGACCTGGTGATATTTTCAGACCAGCTCTTTTGCCTCTTAAATAAGTGGTTGCTAACTAACTGCTCAAACACATCAAGACCCAGGCAGGCCATGCTGGCAGAGCCAGATACATAACGTGCCAGGCACAGTAAAAAATCCAAATTCAGGACCCTTTTTTTTTCACAGTTTTTAATCATTTCAAGATGACGGCAACAGAGCCTTAAACTAAGCACCAGGTCCTTCTGAGTGCAAGGCTCTGTGCACCTGCAGAAGTGCACAGCCCTGCAGCCAGCTCTGCAGGCTGGACATGCAAAGTGTCCCTCAGGAAAAATGCTGTTCAGACTGCAGAGTGGCTTTCTTGTCTGAAAAGTAGTTGGAACTAGGGAAGAAGTACAGTTCCCAGGGCGCCGTGCTCAGTGGGATTGGTCAGGTGTTGAAACTGCCTGTAGCCATGAACCCTTTGTTGAGTAGGGGCATGGGGAGCAGTGTGATGGGGGATTTTGAATGGAAAAGAGAGGGGAGGAGAGGCTCATACCTGGGTGGGGGAGAGGAGAGAAGCAGAGAGGATGACAGTGGAGAGAGTTTGTTGTTGTTATTGTTATTTTCAAGAGTGTGGGAACATGGAGACAGAAAAGAAGATTGGGAAAAAGTTTACAGTGCACAACGAATAAAATTCCCTTTCAATACTTTTCCCAAAAGACTTAAACATTTGCATCTCTACCATTCCAGGTATTACAAAACATTAGTTTCAACAGTACAGGGCCATTGGAGCCATGGGTGTCCTATGACTCACATCTTAAAAATGCTATTGGCTAATTCCTAATCCATTACCATTTGTTTATTTGCTTTAACCAAAGTTCACATGATGGACTTAGAAAGGCCAGTAACAAATTAAGTGTCATTAAGTCAAAGATTCAACCAAAACAAGAGAATCCTGAGAACGTAGTGTATTGGAGAGTTCCTAGGATGCCATTCAGAACTTTATTCTTGCTGATGTTGATTCAACCAGTGCTATAAATAGACCCGTTTTGCTCTTACGATCATATCCCCAATTAGAACACAAAATAATAGGTAGCAAATGAAAAGTTTGTTGGGTTAAAATAATTTTAGCATCACTTGATGTAATAACAGCTCTTTGTTGGTATTACTAAATCAACGATAGATTTTTGAGAGTCTAGAGAAAAAGATAAAAACATATTGTTCAGAAGGTTTTCAAATAAGATTCTCTGGACTGGGCTTTGAGTCCAGGCTTCGGGGTTTTAGGCCCTGACAAATCCTTGAGAGCATTGCTAAATGTTGGGCAGGGGCCTCTTTTGAAAGCGAAGATACCGGACAAAGAAATATACCTGAATAGAAGGCCACCTGACCTTCCACAAGGCAGCCCGACTTTGTAAATGTCAAGAAAACCTGAGAGCTCTCCCACCTATGGCTTCACTTTTGTTGCTGAAAATGGACCTTTCACAAGAGGAAAAAGACAGAAGAATATACAGTTAGTAATGAACTCAGAAATTTTTTATTTACTTCTCTCCTCTATAGAACTACTTTTACTAAATTATAGTTTGGCAATTAAAATAATTGTATAGTGTGTGTTTGGTGAGAGTGCACAATTATATATGTGTATACACATATACACACATTAGTACACTTTCATATACACACACATATATGATTGTATATGTATATGCACATATAATCTTATATGCAAATGTATGATTGTATATGTCATATTTGTAAATATGATTGCATATATATGATTATATATGTATATACATTTTATAGATGATTATATATATGCACATGAGAGCGTATGTATATATTTATGCTTATATGTAAGTATATATTTTATATTTGTTTACATATGTATAAGAGTATGTGTATATATACACACACATATATAAAATGGCAATTTTATTTTTTAAAGCACTAACCAGCAGACTACCACCCTATTTCTTCACTTGGCTACTTCTTTGATTTATCAACCAATGAAGTAAAAATGTAACCTTGATTCCCAGTATGAGCTCAGAGAATGGGGTGACACACTATGAGCTTTGGGACTTAACTGACTAGGGTCATACAGAAGTAGATATATGTTAACACTGCTGGCTCCTGCCTGCTGCTGCACAGAATGTCACAGAAAGAGTAAGAGTGTGGCTGTGTCAGTGTGCACTGCTTGGAACACCTTCTACTTCCTCCAGGATTGGGGTTCATTACTTCCATATCCTTTCAAGTCCAAGATGGACAGTCAGTTTGCTGTCTTTCACAGCTATGGTTTATGGACAGTTAGTATTAGCATCACTGAGGAACTGTTGGACCCCATCCCAGTCCCACTAAAACAGAATCTCTCGGGACAGAACCTAGGAAACAAGCTCTCTAGGTGGCTGTCCATTAAAGAGGCTTCGGAGTACAAAGCTGCTGAGTTATTCTGCCGCACCTCTTCTGTCTCCAAAATGCAGCGGGCTGTCAGGAAAACAGGCCACCTCCCAGGGAACAGAAGGGTGGAGGGATGACTTACCCTTTGCTCTGGGAATTTGGATGGAATGAAGATGCAGAGCTGAGGCAGAGGAGCACTGTGCATAGGAAATGTGGTATTGAGATTCAGTAATTGTCAGAGGCAAGACTATTAGAGTGAAATGTTCCTAACAGGGTTATAATTCCTTTTCGGTGCATTTTCAAACATATCTGGTTTTGTTGGAAAATAAGGCTGATAAGAATTTGGCACCAGTGAGTCCAAAGAGGCCAGCTTGAAGTTATTAATTTAAGAACTATTCCTCCCTTTTGAGATTCTATTTTACCTGTGTTTATGTTCCCACAATTGAACAGCATTGCATCATAAACACTGAGCACTCATCCTGAAATTGCAGGGAATGACTGCCTAGAAGAGAGCATCCTGCTGTGTTTTTATCATCTCTGTTATTGATCACTTATGAGTAATCGCAAAAACGTGGGATTACTCTGAACATAGGTTTGAAAATCCATCTAGCCATTGGGCTCAAAGTGCAAATGAGTCCGATGAGACACAGACTTGAAGAGGGAGAGGGGAGGAGAAAGCCAGCCATGTGAAGCAATCAGCTCCGCACTACACACCATCTAAAGCAGTGGTTCTCAACCTTCCTAATGCCGTGACCCTTTAATGCAATTCCTCATGTTGTGGTGACCCCCGACCATAAAATTATTTTCATTGCTACTTCATAACTGTAATTTTGCTACTGTTATGAATCGTAATGTAAATATCTGATATGCAGGATGTATTTTCATTGTTACAAATTGAACATAATTAAAGCATAGTGATTAATCACAAAAACAATATGTAATTATATATGTGTTTTCTGATGGTCTTAGGTGACCCCTGTGAAAGGGTCAGTTGACCCCCAAAGGGGTCGCGACCCACAGGTTGAGAACCGCTGATCTAAAGCATTTGGAACACTACCTTGTTTTTTTTCAGTTCAAGTTTGCCAAGGCCTTTGGAAACAAGCTTCTCTTCTCTTCCTCATCCTATTAACATTTACTTAGCACTTCAAAGCTATTAGGCATTCCTTACCACTCTTCAGTGGGATGATAAAAAGAATTGCCAGTTGTGTTTTCCTGATCAAGAGCTGGAGTCACTGAGAGTTCACAGAAGTGATGTATTTTTGAAGCAACCAGCAGCACTCATCAGTGTTGATTTTGGAGCCTTTCATTTCTTTGCTGACCGTCTCCAGTCCTGAATCACAACACAGTTTGCACATAAAATGCTTGCATTTATTTGGTCGTGAAAATTAGAAGTTTACACATGTTTGAAAAATCACCTGCTTAGGTTAGATCAAAATGATTGCGATCAGAAAGCCAATTTCTGGTTTCATAGTTGAAAACCAAAAGGTGTCAGTTGCTATTCTCACGTGCCTACTGACTCCCGGTTTTGCCTCAGTAGCAATAGTCATCATAATTGCATGTAACGAAGCCCAGTCGTGGTGAGTCGATTTCCTTTGGTCTAGGTTTGGATAGGGACTATGTTCCTACAAAGATGTAAGAGGACGTTTGCTTCAGGTTTCTGGGGAATGTTTTCCTTCTGATATAAAGAAAACGAAGAAAAGGCCCCTCTTGTTGCTACCACCTTCCTTTCTGCTTATGATGCTGTCCAGAGACTATAATGCTTGCCATCCTGAAGCCATCAAACTGATAAACCACTGATGGTTGCAGAACACGGTGATGTCAGCAGCCTGGGTCTCAGATGCCAGGGCTCAACCCTGG
>NW_006288615.1:742332-754102 GCF_000327345.1 Myotis davidii
TCTGAGAGGCACCAAGAGCCTCAACGGCCCCCCTCAAGGTCTTTCTACCATGAAAAACAATCATTTGGATAATTCCTGATAATACCTATCTACCTACCTCCTTTGTCACCTGGAGTATAGTTTATCAAATTGCAAAGCACAGAAATTTAGTCAGGTTTATTAGTTATGATGCTTTCATTAGTAACAAAAACCAGGAGAGAAACTAATTTAAAAAATATTGAAAATTATTATTACACATATGATAATCAGCAGTAGGGCATTCTTTAGGACTATTATATAGATTTATATCATTGTCACTTAAAAAGGGTTTTTGCTCCTGTCTCCTCTATATTTTCCCCTTAATATCAGTTTCACTGAGGTCTCTTGATGGTTTCAAAATGCTGCCTGTAAAAATTTCAATTATGTGCTTTCTTGTGCATGTTAAATTGAAGGCAGAGACATAGAAACTTGCCCCTTACACAGAAACTTTAAAGCTATAAATGATGTGTTTATCCCTAGACCACTCACTGTCACTGGGGTATGCCATGTCAAGCAAATTCTATCTTTTTCTAAAGCTGGGGATGAAGTGGATGCTGGGCTCTGCTCTAAGGAAGGATAATAGGCAAGCAGCTGTATTTAAAATCCATTGTCAACTCAGTGCCACCCCGTCTCTATCTCTTCCCTACATTTCAAAGGCTAAACACTTGTAGCAACATTTCCCAGAAGCCCTCATTCATAGAATGCTGATATTATTTCTTCCAAAGAGAGACTATTCTGTGACATGTGGATAGCAGAAGAGAAGCAGAGCTATTATTCTCCTCTGGCAGCAGCTGGTAGACTTGTGGACAACTGCAGTCACAAGGAGCTTGGTGGCTTCCAGGTGTTCTGTGAATTACTCACAACAGCAGGCAGCAGAGATAATTGGAGGTGGTGTTCTATGATCCCTGTAATTCCTAAATATTAGTGGTTATTGTCCTTGACCTTCACTTCCCCAAACTTTCTGATAGTTCTGCAAACACTTATTCTTGGTACTAAGCCTTTTTTGTTCCTTTTAAAAATATCTAGAAGAATGACAGTTGCCATGGTCCAACTTCAACTTATTTTAAACGCAGCGGGGAAGTGAGGACGGGGTGTGATATTAAATAGAGTGACTCTGACTAGCATAAACGCTATTAGATAATTCAGGGAAAGGACTGCCAAAAAGGAAAGTAGTATTTCCACTGTCATTTCTAATCTTCTTCACAATGTTTTATAAGATTAGTTTAGATGCATGACTGACTTGCCAACATTCATTTATTGACCAGATAACAGCCTTGCCCCCCATAAAACATAAACTTTATGTTTGGTGCTTTATATACATTTATGGGATATCTCTGCAAAGGAAGAAAATGAGAACCACAAAAACATAATTTCTAAGAAACTCCACCCTTAACTGTATTAGAGAAGCGATGAAAGAAATGCACATTCAAAAATTGAAATCAGATTTTGTCTATGAAAATAGGGCTAAAGTTCAGTAAATAAAGCCTAATAATGCCCAAAGTAAAATACAAATAACTTTCACATAAATGCTGTTAGAATTGTGAATTGATTAATACTGTCAAATTTTCAATTTGGCAAAATATGTCAAGAATTGTAAAAAATGTAGTTTTGACTCAGTAATTTCAATTCTGGGAATCCATCCTAAAGAAATAAGTCCAACTTTAAATAACCTTCTATCTGGCTATAGGTAGTACACTCTTTTTCATAACAGCCAAAAAGTATAAAAAACAAAAATGTTCAGCCATAAAAAATTTGGTTAAATAAAATAAAAATTAAATATATCAACTCAACTGAATATTTTGTAGTCATCTAAGTGATGGGCATGCTCTGACAGGGAATTGAACTAGCAACCTTTAGATGTACGGGCAGACACTCAACCAACTGATTCACACTGGCCAGAGGGAGATGGGGCTTTTTTGAAAGTAATTAGGGTTAGGTGAGGTCAAGAGGGTGGGGCCCTAGTCTGATGGGATTAATGCCCATATCAGAAAATATATCAGAAAGTTAACTTTCTTTCAATCTTCCATGGGAGAAGATAGTAAGAAGGCATCTTTACCTAGGAAGAGAGCTCAAAACAGAACCCAACAATGCTGGCATCCCATTTTCTGACTTACAGCCTGCAGAACTGCAGGAAAATAGATTTCTGTTCTTTAAACCACTCAACCTATGGTGTTTTGTCATGAAAGCCCAAGCTATCTAATGCAGTGCATACGCATATGTTGGCTGCTAATGCAGGCTCTTGGCTGGAGTCTCAGTTGCTCTCAAAGTAGCCTGAGTGTGTGGACTATGTTGGGCTTCCATCCCGCCTGGGGCTGACTTCCCCCAGAACAGGCATCTCAAGGAAAAGGAGTCAGGTGGAGCTTTACCTTTTTATTATCAAACCTCAGACATTCCATGGCATCACTCTGTATCCTAACAGAGCAGTTGCATGCCACCCAGGCTCAATGGGAGGGCAAAGAGACCCCCTCCCTTTCCTGGCAATCGGACATTTTCTGAAAGAGCATATCACTCTGGCCTTTTCAGGTAAGTACACTATGCTAAAATTTTCTTTTCCCCAAAAAAACTATTAGGGACATATGTCATATCCTGAAGTTCTTCTCACTGAGACTAAGGTAAGAAGTACCTCCATCATCTCTTTCATATGGGGAGTGGAGGGAGGAAAAAAATGCCAAAGAAATTATCTTTTTCTTTCCACTTCCAACTTGGGCCTTTTTTGTTTTAACCTTCTAAGTAGGTGTTGGACTAAGGAGAAAAACAGGTCTTTACTCGATTTGCAAATCTTGTATACGTGGCCTGCTACCTGAGTCTGGGAGCTCTGGAATGCACAATTCTCACCCTAGGCCTTTGGGAAGATTGCAAAAATAGAGACAGAGTCTCACTTAAAACATCTCATTAATTAGAAGTTGAATCCAGAAGCACATCAGAGAATTACAGCCCAATTCAATGGATTTGTTAATTTTAGATATGCAAGGATGGGTCAATATTTAGAAATACATTAACATAATATTTGTCACCCATAAAATATAGAGTGCTTTTACAAAATGGTAGGAAAAATTCATAGAACCTTATGGGAAACAGGGTAAGGACATAAAGTGACAAGTCACACAGACGTAAAAATGTAAATAACCAATGGAAAAAATGTGCAACCTCATTAATAAACAAAGATTATACAAAGGAAAGCATGTATTATTATTATCAAAATGATAGATGATAAATAATAATAATAATGCTCAGGTGTTTTTAAATCCTCTCTCAAGAGTCAGATAAATGATATCATTTTATTAAAACTTTCAATGCTCCTCCAAAAGAAAAGAATCTTAACCCTTCTTCTAACCCCCCAAGCATGTCCTTGTTAGCACATTTACAGCACTTTCTACTACTCATCTTAGCTATTTGTGCATAGATCTCACCTTTTCTACTGGAAGGTATTTTTTTGAAGGCAAGAACCATGTCTTGTTAATCTTTTATATTCTTAATGGCATTTAGCTCAATGCTTTACATAGCACTTATTGAATAACAAAGACAAAAATGATGTTAATAATAAGCCTGGTATTTATTGAGTTTACTATGTGCCCCACATTGTACAAAACACTTGGTATAAATTATTTAAGCTTCACAACCCCTTGAGATACATGCTATTATTAGTCTAATTACAGACTAAGAATCAAAGGCATAAAGAGAATAAGTAATTTGCCTGTGCAAACACAAATCTCTTTATCATTTGAATTGTTTTCTCTAATGGGTCTGACAATGAATTCTGGAGGTCTTACAGCATTCTTTCAGCACATAATGACAGAGAAAGGGGGAACATAAAAAAAATCCAAAGAATAAAAATAAAGGTAAATAAATGGTATATACATTCAAAGGAGAAAGGAAGATTGGATTCTAAAGTTATCTGACAATAAGAATTAGAGAAATGGAAGAATGTAAAGGTAGTAAAACATAATTGCTATTTAAAGATTGTCATCTTAAGAAAATAATTGGTTATATGACTTTTCAAAATGTATTATTTAAAGTGTGAGCACAAAGAAAAACCCTCATTGACATGCCTTTTAATTCTGCTTGAATAAGTATTTAAATGGGAGTTCTCTATTATTATTGATGATAGCTTTCTGGAACCCAAACCATCTTCCCTTTTAAAAGCAGAGTTAGTTTTCCCTAGCTGGTTTAGCTCAGAGGATAGAACAGCAGCCTCAGGACCCGGGTTCAATTCCATTCAAGGGCAGGTATCTCAATTGTAGTCTCTATCCCCAGCCTTAGAGGCATGTGTGGGAGGCAACCAATCAATGTGTCTCTCTCATATCAATGTTTCTTTCTCTCTCTGTCTTTACCCCTCCCTTCTACTCTCTTTAAAAATCAATGGAAAAATATCCTTGGGTGAGGATTAAAAAAATAAAAGTACCAAAAATAAAGAGTTAGTTGATATGAACTAAAATGTTTTGTACTTTTCTAATTCACCTTGGCATTTATTCAAATCTTACAGCCCAATAACTTTGAGTATATTGAATTTGAATAATTTAAGGGACAAAAGGACATATCTAAAGAGGTTAATTGTGGCCTCATGTACTTACAGGATACAGTGTTTCTGGTCCAGAACAACGGAAAAACCTAGCTTTTTCTACTTAGAAGCCCATGGGCTCAGAAGGCTCCAGACAATATAGGCATTCACCAGGCTCAGCTTGTGCTGGATGAAGCTGAAACATTGGGTCACAATTGAATGTAAATCTAAACCTCTCTGAATATAAGCATCTAGGAGTGTGTAATTCATGGCAGAAACTTGAATTTGTAAAAGAGGAATGTTAGAAGTAATAAAAACAAGAAGAAATGAAGTGAGAATCCCAGAGCCTTCCTTGCATGCCAGAATAAAGTAGATGTCTGCTACATTCTTTCCTTTTGTGGGTCCCTTCCACACCTGTTATTGCTTTCCTGGGGGATTAGCCAAAGTGATCCAATTTCTAAGTCTTAGTGGGGAGAAATGATTTGGTCCCAGAAATAAGGAGCCAGGATTTACTTTTTCCACTATTTAAAAATATATCTTTGATATAGGAATATTTAGTACAGTGTCTCAGGGAAAGCAAAATGCCACTGGGGGAGGCATGCAACCACAGAAAAGTTGGTTAATATGGTGATAGATTGAATTACTAATGAATCACCTGTGGCTCAGAGCTTGTTTTTTTGTTTGTTTGTTTGTTTTGTTTTCGGTGGGTTGATTAGTTATTGATTGGTTTGTTGGCCATGTTGTATTAGAGAAATGATCCCTGAGAAGGTTGTCTCTCTTGATGATGTCATACATACTTAGTTGAAAATGGCTGCGCTCCTGGACACATGGTCCCCAGACTAAGTGCAGGCTCTGATCTTATTAAAGTAAAAAATTCTCCGGCAAAAATCATAGCATATTGGTTAAAATTTATAGGAAGAATGTTTCATGCATATACTCATTCACCAATACTATTTTGAAATAGCATTTATTCAGCCGGTACTAAGCTTCACCAAATGATTGGAAAGACAGTAATTATCCACAGGAAATCTAGAAGCTATCAATAGGACATGAACTAATAATGGTAGCCGTAGATGGTCTACTTGAGACCATGTCACACATTCTTGATAAAATGTTGCCTTACCAACAAAATCATTGTGTACATGTGTATTCAGGCAGGCAGAGTAGATTAATGCTATACTTTTTCTGCCACAGTGATATTTGAAAGCATACTTACTCATTCCTTCCCAGTTTGTAACCCAATACTGCCCCCTTCACCAAGTCACTTAACTTCACCAAGTCAGTTTTCCCCACTGTCTAATAATACTACTTACTTTCTGGCGTTGATGGGAGAAGCAAACAGGATAATAAAATCCATCTTTTCAGGAATCATAATAGCACACTTATAACTATGAAAGCATATCTCGATGACTAAATCACAGACATTGGCACAGAATAAGATGTAATTCTAGCAGTCGGAGGTTTCCAATACAGAATGAATGGCACTGGGCAGTCATGACTGCTGTCACAGGGGAGTGTTAAGCTCATGATCACTTGGACAGGATGCTGCAGAAGAGATCCAAGCTTCAGAGGGGAGGCTAATTGACTTTCAAGATCCACTTCTGGTATTCTATTATTTTGGCCCGTTACTCATGTCTCATACCCTCTTCCTGGATGAAGTTTTTATGTAATTTTTTCCTAGAATGAATATAAAGGGAAAATAACAGCAATCTGCCCAGCAGCCCTGCAAAAGGCTATGGAGCTGACCTTTCTGATATGCTCAATTGATGGATTTGGATGATCCGAATGAACGTAACTCCAGGTTGGCAGGAGCCAAGCTGGGTAGATTCAGTAGAGCTTGGCAGTCTTATGTGGCTCTTTTACATCTGGTGAGAAGATCCAAGTGACAAACCCAGATCTATCTGATTTCAGAGCTTTTGCACTGAATCACTACTTTCCAGATGTATTTGTCCACTGCCAGGCAAGACTGGCGAAGGATCAGCAATGGAAGTTAGATTTTTCAGCCTGTTACCTTATTCAGCAGCTAGGTACTAACCAATATTTACCACAAACCTAGATAAGCAACATAATGTTAAGTTTTTGGGTTCTAGCCATAATTAAATGTGAGATGTGCCTCAATTTTCATATTTTTAAAAGTCCACATTGGAAGTATTTAATTAAATTTGCATACCTCCAGACTCATACACACCAGTGAACTTAGAAGCTTCTGAATCTCTGGTCCATGAGATTCACTAGCCATGATGGTCCTGGCTGGTGGTAATTCTGGGACTGCGTAGCACTGGGCTGGAAGAGGGAGTTCAATACTTCTTGCCCACAATTTTAACTCATAGAATTGAGAAGCAATTAACATACAAAATATCACAAAAAGTAGTCTCTTGGAATAAGGGTAAATAGTCCGAATTAGACTAATACGTCCAAGAGTGATTAGACTGCAAGAGAAAGCCAAGAAATGAAGCTGAAAGGGATAGGGAGGAGAGGGAATTGCCACTATAGCAAGTCTGATTCAGCTTGAAGAAATATAATTCAGCTGGAGAAACAGTCTTGTTGAATTTGAATAAGCTGGAGAAATTCCCTGGCCTAGCACTAGACATTTACTGTGGCTTATTTTTCTTTAGCAGCACTGTGGTAGGCAAGTCTAAATTTCCCCCATATCTGGTGAACTTCTACTTTCAGTTAAATGAAATATCATTTCCCCACCAGTATTTAGGCAAGACCATGAAACTAGCTTGGGTAAGTGAAATATGAGAGGAAGCAATATGCATCTCTTCCAGGAAAGTGTTGTGATAATTGGTAGAGCCTGACTTTCCAACCCCTCTCCTCTTCCCAGGGAACCCTGATGCATGTTGAGACGGCAGTGCCATAAGATGATGTGGAATAAATAGAGCAGAGCCTCCCTCCAACTTGCAATGGACAGACACATAGCATAAGGGAGAGATCAATGTTTGTTCTTTTATGCAATTGAAATTTGGGGTTGTTTGTTACCACGGCTAACCTGTCTATCCTGATGGACACAAATGCTCATGACCCCAGGTGTGAATACAACAGATCTAGTTAAAGGAGTTACAGCAAATGCAGTGCAATGAACATGCAACTTTATATTCATCTCTCCATATAGCACAGGGTTTTATTTTTCTGGGAGCTTTTATAAAGGAATAATTACCAATAAAAGTGCTTGTTTTAGGTTACTACTTCAGGTGCAAAATCCCATCCATCAGTATCATCCTTACTTCACCTTTGTGATTTGATTTGATTTGATTCTTGGGCTCCTTGGGCTAGAAGGTTTTGCATATCCTGTTCTCCTGACTTCCCTCTGATGAAGTTCATACCAAATCTTGTAGAATCACTTTCAAGCACAATTAGCTCAAACAGTTCTCAAATCTTATGGTCTCAGGACCACTTTAAATCCTTAAACTTATTGAGACTGTAGAAGAGTGTTTGTTCATATGGGTTATAGTTATTTATATTTATTGTATTATAGATTAAAACTCAACAACTTAAAAATGCATGTTTATTTCTTTAGTAATAACCATTACATGTGAATGTAAACAATGTACTTTTATGAAAAATCTCTATTTTCCATATCAGAAATATTTTTACTGAGAATAGCATTGTTTTTACATTTTTAAAAATGTCTTTAATGTCTGGCTTAATAGACAACAGCTGCATTCTCTTATCTGATTCTGCATTCAATTTGTTGCAATATCCCACATCATATATCTGCTGAAAATCTACACCATATACGTGTGAGGGTAGGAGAGTAAAAATAAATAATGCCATCTTAGTGTTATTATGGAAATTGTTTTTAATTTGTTCACCCCCTAAAGGCTTTTGGAGACTCTCAGGGGTCCCTCTCTTTCATCTCTGAAATGCTTATGCTTAGGAAATCTGATGACAGAGTTTACCACTTGAATATTCTCCAACTGTTTTTGTATATTAGTCATGGTTCCCAACCTAAATTTTAAATACTATGAGAGCAGGGATAATGAATGCTTACAAAATACAGAAAAGTACAAAGCCTGCTAACAATACTACCACAGACTATGATACAAGATCATCAAGTTTAAAGTTTCATTGTATCTTAAATAAACATACCATTATAAAATAATCTAACCTTTGAAATTTTATTGCATTATACTTCATCCCACCCCCAAAGACAACCATAATAATGAATTATGTAGTCATCTTTACAATTAGTTTTTATACTTAGAATATCTGGTACTTTGTCCATATGTACTTTTCAGTTTCACCAGATGTTGTCACTCTACAATACGGTCACCATCTATAATAATAAAAGGGTAATATGCTAATTAGACCAGGCATCTTCCAGACGTCATTCTGGACATCCTTCCTGATGCATTTTACAAGCAGAGTTACACTGCTTGTTTCCTTGTCCTACATGATCCATGCAGTGGACTAGCAGGCTTATTTCTCATGTAGACTGGGCAGGGTATAAAATAAACAGAAGCTTCTTTTTCTTTCTCCAAGAAGCGCTTTGTGTTCCATGTTCTTGAAGTACAGTAGCCCTGCCTTCTTTGATTGTCCACATCCTTAACCTACAAGGCAGCCATCCTGTCTAGAGTTCACCATCACCAAAGCTCGGAATCCAGCACAGCTGACATGCTTCATCCTGGACAGAAGCTGCCAGAATCCTCGTCTGCAAAGCAAACTTTGCTGTGGGACACATAGTTGTGCAGTGAGAGAACACTGTCTGCATTCAATTACTCTTCTGCTAGGCTAATGTGATTGTTTCAAGACCCTACAAATTACCAGATGTCGACAAGCAGCTCAAATGTGTTTCCCTGTCCCTATAAACTGAGGGAAATGTTCAAGTTGAGGGAAAGGGTGGTATCTACTTGATTGTGGTTATTTCAAATATGTATCTTTTCATTTGAGGGGAGTAATGGATGTGTGCTCAAGAAAATGTGATGATAGCACTGATGTAACCCAGCTTGACTTAAATACCTGTGACAGGCTAAGCTTGCAATAAAGTGCACATTTTATGTCAAGAAATACATACTAGAGATAGCAATGGGCAGTGTAGGATGACATACACTAAGTATTCCTATGAATTAAGCAGAACTGTGGGTCCACATATCTTTGTAATTTTCTTGTAAAATAAAACTCTAATCTGCAATGAAAAAAAAAGCTACATAACATGTAGGACATTAGAAAATACTAGTATAATCATTTAAAACATCAATAATGGTCATATTTGAAAGAAGAGCTGAGGATTGAAGCATGAAAAGTACTTAGCAAGATGGTTCAGCATGAAGACCAGAACCCAGTCGCCCCACCCAAACATAATCCTTGACTCTTCCCCCACCCACTTTGTGTTTACAAACAAAATGTTCTGGTGCTAGTTTCTACCAGGTTCCAGGGCCTGATCATTTCCAGGGCAAACTCAAAGTTCACAGAATTTGAGAAGTGATCTGACAATTTGCATACTGTGAGTTGTTTCTGCTATTATTCAATTTTCTTAGCTAATTCCTCAGGATATTTAGTGAATGAAACAATCTCTGGACTTTAGAAATTTATGAATTAGGACTTGATTTTTATTCTTTCAAATTTCAGATTCCCTCTCCCCCATGATGAAAATAAATATGTTTATTCATCCTCCTTTTCTCTAAACCCACTGAAAAGTCCACTGGACTTTAAATACCACAAAGTCAATTTTAACCCTATCTCCCATGACTTCCAAAGCTAATAGTATTTGATTTCATTATTATCTTAGACTATTTACAAATAATTTACCACTCTTCCCTGAGAGAAATAATGTCTTATTAGGAATAAGCAAACCTAGGATGACTCTACATGTAAATTTCTTATTATTATCACATAAAAGTATTTTTGTACATGCATATTATTTAAAAATATATGTTCCCTTTTGGAGAAAGAATTTGAGAAGGCATAGTTTTGGTTTCTTTGAACATTGCAGAAGGCAGTGGTAAGAGCACACCTTTCCCAGCAACTTATCATAAAGTCAGATAATCTGGTTACACAACACAAAACATATGCCAAAAAATGGTATACTCATTAAAATATAATAAATACACGTTACTTATCAAAAGCAAACAAAAATGAAAAGGAACAGATATATCCTCAAGCTGGGAAAAATCATTTTAAACTCTCAAACATTTGATATTATCTTTCCAAGAATAATGGAGCAAAAATAATCACATTCCTTTTCCTTTACATACTTTTGTTCAGAGAAGCCAGATGCAGCATGAAGCTTTGCTTTCCTGCCAAACTGTCAACTTTGTTTAATATTTAAGTTTCATACAACACAAACAAAAGAAGCAAAGTTATTGCAAGCGCGAAGGTTCTGAATAGGAGTCATTTTTAACTGATCATTGTATATTCTGAAAATAGATATTAATCTACATATTCCCTAGATTTTTTAAGTGTTTCCCACTGTAATTCCAGTGGTGATGGAAAGTAGAGTGGTTTTATAAGTATAGGCATGCATACATGCTTTATATACATTTCAAGTGGTATGGTTTCTACTATTGAAATTTATTCATGTCTTTGGGAGGAATAGCTGTTACAAGGAAAGATTTAAAGGCTCCCCAAAAAGACTTTCTTGTGTATAGCAATTATGGTCAGAGTCAATATCATGATAGCTAAGACTTACTAAGTGCTTACTCTGCATTTGGCACTGGACTAAGTACTTTACCTCCATTATTCACTTAATCTTCACAGCAATCCTTCAATGAAAATGCTATTTTCATCTTTACTTTTCATATAAAGAAACCAAGACAGAGAAATTAAATAACTTGATCCATTTCATGTGAATCATGGACTGAGTAGTCTTTTATTTCCCCCCCTCCAAAGATTCACTAAAATCTTAGTAAAGAGCTATATTATTTGTTCACAATTAGTTATCCCTGCTGAATTGTTTCCATGCTTCCCTCTAGATGGCATACATTTCACTGCCCTGTTGACTTTTGGTGTGGCCATATGTTAACAGTGCCATTTTACAAAGTGGGGTGCACACAGAAACATTTTAATCTTGATGAAATGGGAAATAAAGATATAATCATTGCTATGGATGGAATTGTGTCACCTACAAAAGGAAATGTTGAAGTTCTAATTCCCAGGACTTCAGAATGTCACCTTATTTGGAGATAGGGTCTTTACAGAGGTAATCAAGTTAAAATGAGACCGTTAGGGTGGACCCTAATAGAATATAACCAGTGTCCTTATAAAAAGGGGATTTTTCACACAAAATTAGTAGAAAGAAGATGTGAACAGATA
>NW_006288615.1:754119-755202 GCF_000327345.1 Myotis davidii
TTTCTGTCAAAGCAAAACGCAGGAGAGAATACCTAAAATCTCTCTATATAAAACCCTAATATGCAAATAGACCGAATGGCGGAACTGAACAACTGGTTGCTATGACGTGTACAGAACACCAGGGGGCGTGTGCAGGCCCCGATTGCTCGGCACTGTCAGCAGGTGAGAGCAGTGGCTGCTGGCTCCAATTGCCCCTCAGGGCTTCTCCAACTCCCCCTGTTTGATTGCTCGGCACTATCAGCAGGTGAGAGCGGTGGCTGCTGGCCCCAATTGCCCCTCAGGGCTTCTTCACCTCCCCCTGCTCCTGAGAGGTAATCGGGGCCAGCAGCTGCCTCTTGCACCCACTGCCAGTGACGGCCCCACTTGTACCTGCTGCTGGCACCAGAGCCACCGTTTGCACCCACTGCAGGTGCTGGCCCCACCCACAGTCAGTGCTGGAGCTGCCATTTGCACCCACTCCCAGCACCCGGCACCAATCCCAATCACTTGGTGCCATCATTGGGTACGAGCAGGAGTACGAGCAGGGCCAGTGCCTTCAGCATGTGGGAGTGGCAGTAGGGGGAGCAGGGCTGTTGGCAGACAGGGAACCTGGCTGCGGTGGGAGGGGCCCGGAGGGGGTGAGGAGGATGGGCCAAGACCCGTCCCTGTGCCCACCATTTTTTTCAAGGTGCATAAATTCGTGCACTGAGCCCCTAGTTAATAAATAAAGAAGCAGCATTAAACACGAAGCAGCATTAAACACGTATTTAGAGAGATTGTAGTAACTTTCTCAATTATTAGAAACAGACTCAATTTCCTCTGGAGAGAGTACTAAGGTGGGAAATAATGGGGCAGGGAATGCTGCTTTTCATTAGAATTCCTTCTATATGGATGAACTTTTAAATTATGGCATATATTCTTTTAATTAATGTTTATAATTAGTTTCAAAATTTTCAATTCAGAACTTTTTATTTTTTTGGTGGAAGGGAGGAGTCCAATCCTATGCAACAAACAAGTGTCAGTTTCATAAACTAGATCTCTACCCTAGGTACAAATATGAGTTACAGCTTTCAGTTTATCCCAGTTAAAATTTCTTAGCAAATC
>NW_006288615.1:755425-764058 GCF_000327345.1 Myotis davidii
AACAATGTCAAAGGACATAGGAACCAGCTTGCAGGGGCTCCCATTGGCCAAATGGGGGAATATATGAGTGTCAAAAAGATTGACAGTGATGGATTACAACACACATAATTTTTTTTTAAAGCCCATGAGTCCATTGTTATCATCAGAAAGAGAGAGGGGGAGAACAATGAAGAAGAATGTTCTTTATAGAAGAATAAGAAAGGATTTACCTTGTTCTTAAATAGAAGAGTATAAATAAGGTTATCTTGCTCTTAAATAAGACCAAACATTTATAATAATGTCAAGTGTTCAAATATTTATTATTTTAATCTATGAAGAGAATGCAATTCATATTAATAGCTATGTGAAATCATAAGGAATTTAGCAACATATTGAGACAAGTAAGCTAATAAGAATAACCTGAAGAATTCTAAAAAGTATGTGAATGAGACAGAGAAAATTTAGAGATGTCATAAGAATTTACAGAGCAATCAACAAAACAGAATGAGTATAAAATTACAACTTGGACTTCTTATATGTTTTAAGTTTGCATGTAAAATCAATGGTGAAAAATAGAATACTTAATAAGGGAAACCGGAACAATATTAAGATATTTATGGTAAAAAAAAAAAGAAAGAAAAATATGGATTTCCTATCTCTCTCATTTCCAAATAAACTCCAACTCATTGTAAGATGAAAAAGTAATTAAATAAACCATAAACATAACGGCATAAAATATAAGTACATATCCTAAAAGTTTGAGTGTGGAAATATATTGGTCAGGGTTTTTATTTGGAAGTAATATGAAATAAATGGTCAACCAGAGTTATAAAAGAATGTACATGAACTAGAGAGCACCACTGGGTGAACTAGAGAAGCAGGCTGGAAAAATGAGCAAGAACAAAGGAAGAGCAGTCAGACAAAGCACAGCCTCAATCACTTCACAGAACCAGCCTGTGAGGCACCTTGGTCACCATGCTGATCCTCGCCATGCTGCAGGTATGGGACATGGCTTCTCCCATGAGCCCCAGGGCCTATGACCCTAGGCCCCAAACGTTATTACAGCTGCTACTTCCCCAGGCTTAAGTGTTTACATTACTGGCTTCCCATGCAAAATCCTGGGCAAGAGACACAAATTTTTTTTAAAATATATTTTTATTGATTTCAGAGAAGAAGAGGAAGAGAGAAAAACATCAACGATGAGAGAATCATTGATTGGCTGCCTCCTGTACACCCCCTACTAGGGATCACGACTGCCTGGTCATGTGCCCTGACCAGGAATGAAACCTTTCAGTTTAAGGGACAATGCTCAACCAACGGATCTGCATGCTCCTATTAGGAATTGAGCCCACAACCCAGGCATGTGCCCTGACCTGGATTCAAACCATGACCTCCTGGTTTATAGGTCGACGCTCAACCACTGAGCCACATCAGCTGTGCGAGACACATATTGACTGAACCTGGACTGAGGTGATGTCATCAAGATAGCAGCAGAGGTTGTTCCTAAATCCAGTTCCTCTTACAGGAAGACCAACTTGCAACTCTCCGCAGTCAGGACGCCATTGTGCAAATCCCAGAACCTAGGGATGAAACATAAGCACCCACTGGACCACGGAGACTAAGGAGGGCCACATTAGAAAGGTAAGAGGAGAGGTTTTATTTTATTTTATTTTTTAAATATATTTTATTGATTTTTTACAGAGAGGAAGAGAGAGAGATAGAGAGCTAGAAACATCGATGAGAGAGAAACATCGATCAGCTGCCTCCTGCACATCCCCCACTGGGGAAGTGCCCACAACCCAGGTACATGCCCTTGACCGGAATCGAACCCGGGACCCTTCAGTCCGCAGGCTGACGCTCTATCCACTGAGCCAAACCGGTTTCGGCAAGAGGAGAGGTTTTATGTTGACCACTTCATTTCTCCCCCTGGCTGGCACAATTAGAAAAGTCCTAATTATATTTCATCTGAAAGATAGTAGTGGATGACCTGGAGGGAAAGGTCATTTCAAACAAGGAAACAGCATGTGCAAATACATAGGGAAGTATCACTAGAAGAATAGGAAAAATAGGCAAAACAATTTGGGTGAGGTTGTCCAGGGAGATACTTTAGCCTCTACACCTGTGTGCATTAGAATCATCTGGAGAACTTTCTGGCACTCACATTGTTGGGACCCTGTACCCAAGATCCAGATATATTGTACACTGGGGTGGGGCTCAAGAAATCGCATTTCCTGAGATACTAATGAGTCTGTATCAGTACTACATTCCAGAAACTACTGTTCTATGTATTTGCAGTGCTTTAAAAATGTTAAGGAGAGGGTTTAGATAAGAACAATTATTTTGAAAAGTCACTCCAGTGACAGATGTATAAAGGGTGCTGGAAAGGGAGTAAGTAAAGAGAAAATTGTGAAGGCTTTTGCCAACAGTGTAAGTGAGAGATGAGAGGAACTGCACTGGATGTGTTCTTGAGGCAGATAGAGCAGAGGATAAGCTTTTGATACCTATACTTATGGATAAAGTCACCCAGATCATCATGATAATCTTGGTATGGGAATTAGAGAGAGATTATGAAATAGGAAATAACTCCATATTTCTAGGCTTCCATGACTGGGCTAGTTCCATTGCCCTTAATCAGAAAAGATAAAGTAGGAGATAGATAAACAGATAGAATGCATGCATACATTATACACATACATACATACATACATATATATACACACATACATACACTCATATATAATAGAAAGCCAGATAGACAAATATAGCTAGATGTGGTAAGAAGGGAGACTCTAAGTTTGGCTCTATGTTTTTACCTTTTGAGATTAGGGTACAAGTGGATTCATCCCCCACTTCAGTATGACATTTTTTGAATCAATCTTATCAAAGGATCAAAGTCTTAAAAATTATAAACTGTGGGTGCTCAATGAATAGAAACTGGGAGAGGGGGAAGTTAGTTACTAGTCAATGGGCATAAAATTTTAATTATTAAAGATGAATAAATTCTAGAAATCTGCTGTAGAACATTTTCCCTATAGTTAACAATACTGTACTGTACATTTAAAAGTTTGTAAGAGGGTAGACTTCATGTTAATCATTCTTTTTTATGTTAATCATCTTTACCATGATAAAATAATTTTAAAAAAAGAAAATACTGGCCTGGCCAGTGTTGCTCAGTGGTTGAGCATTGACCTATGAACCAGGAGGTTACAGTTCAATTCCTGATTGGGGCACATGCCTGGGTTGTAGGCTCAATCCCTAGTAGGGGGCATGCAGGAAGCAGCTGATCAATGATTTTCTCATCATCAATGTTTCTATCCCTCTGTCCCTCTACCTTCCTCTCTGAAATCAATTTAAAAAGGAAAAGAAAAGACTGGAACAAAAACTATAATAACCTGCATTTTTCCCAAGCAAATAAAAATTTAACGCCAATCAACCACTGAGCACCAAGGAATTACTATTGCAACACAATCATGTGAAATATCAAAGGAGGATTCCCTGTCTTGCTCCCTGTATTACAAGTTGTTCCCTTCTCTCCACCACTCACCCTATCTTCCCACTCACCTAATTCTGGCAGACAAGCTACATATATGTGATTACTATGGTGAGAGCTCAAAACTAAGAATGAAAGCCACTACATTTAGCAGAGACCTACCCAGGAATGAGAAATCAACAAGAATGATTTTTCTCACCATTGGAAAAGTTGCTCTAGGAGGAATAGAAGAATGTGTGAAGGCAAGTGAAAACAGCATGCCTGTCCTCCCTCACTTGGTGATGACAGAGGACTGGGAGGCAACTCTCCCTTCACCTTTTAGGGTGACACTGAACAGGAGAGACTCAGCATGACTTCATATCTCAACTTAGCAGAGTGGCAGAAATATAGTCAGTGGTGCTTGACTTGGCACAAGGGAAAATATCAGAGAAGTAGAAGAGTAGCCTAGGAAAGTGGGGGAGGAACAGGTCAGGCCCAGTTTTCCATAAAGCTCTGCTTGTCAAGCTCCCCTTGGGTTTCAGAGCTTTCCATGGGTGAAGGTTGTTCCTCGAAAGTTGGCTAGAATCCTGAACCAGCTCACAGCCCTCAGGAAACCCTGGGAAGGACTCTGCTGGGGGTCAAAGTCAGTATCAATTCTTTCTCTAAAACAGCACCTGCCCCCAGGAAGCTGAGAGGATCCTGGCTGAGTGCCAGGTCACTGTGTGTGCCCCATGCAAAGGTGAACATCAGATGCCTTCTCAATCACACAAGGGAGATTGCGGTGGACACAGACACAGGTCTGAGAGAGCTGGGAACTGCACAGTGGACTGAAGTAGACTGGAAAAAAATGGAATTGTTACCTGAGATGATGCTGAGCTAGAATTGGTGCTTGTAAAGAAATTGAGCTCTATGAGCAAAATAAAATGTTTACTATTTCTACACACTTCTGACTTGTGACTGTTCTGTAGACCTATGACTTATCCTCATTAACATCTGTCCCTTTTTATAAATCGCTTTCTATTGAAGTCATTATCATCCTACCCCCCCCCCCACCAGGAACAGACCAATACCTACATTGCTTACACACCATGTACCTGTTAATGTCTTACCTATAGTTTGTTTTCAACACACATTTACTGAATGCATGAGATAAAGACTACATAACAAGGATAAAGGGCCTTCTCCATGTACAGGTGTTTGGACAAGAGTTGATTCCAAGGCTGGGATTCAGGTCTCCATGCCAGAACTGACTTGGCTACATGAGCTGGCTGGAGGGGATTGGTTGCTGTCTCGCTGCACTGCTTATACAATTTACTCAGGAGCTGCTCCTTATAAAAATAAACAAAACAAAACAACAACAAAACAAAATCTCCCCAATTAAAGAAGTGTTTTTCAGTTGAGGATAAGAGTGGGTTTGTTCTCCTGCTAGAACCTCTAAAAATCTTTAGATTTTTAAAACAAGTATAATTTGGAGTTAGAGCAAGTCTTTTACATAAAGTTTGGTTAAATCAGCACCTTGTTAGTTGCTGTACACTTTAACTTATCAATGCTATTAAGAAATACCAAAAGTGTGAGTTATGATGACTGTAAATAAATGACTTCTTTGTAATCTGTTGAATCAATAGCATATCCTCGTGATTCACTAGCAAGATGAAACTTGCCACAAGCCAAATTGTGCTTTGGCCTCAATAAAAGGTAATTATAATTTAGTAAAAACATCTGATAATTTAAACAAGCTGAGCATCATCGGCAAACACATGAGACCTCATACACAATCCTTCCCCCCCCAAATATCAGATTAAGAAAATGATAAATGTGGAGCATGCAATACAAAATACTCCATCATGTAGCTTGCAGAGATGTATCATATAACCTACATTTACAAAGAGTCCACAGAAAAGTTTTTCAGTGCCTTGCATTATTAAGAGAGCTTTCAAAACATACTTTTAGAATACATTAGAAACAAAGGAATTACAAATAGAGTCCAACTATCAATAGATTCCAGCTGCTTTCATTTTGATGACTAATATATCAGTGGTAGTGAGTTCCGGCGGTTACAGCAGGATTCTGAATTCTGATTTGGGTTGTGTGCCAAGTTCTTCCTCTGACTGAAGAGTGTCCTCTGGGACAAGTCACTCACCTCTCATGAGTTTTCTTATTATTTAAGGATTTATGATATTTATTAGTTTCTCGACAATGTTAGAACTACAAGGAAGTCTTTCACAGCCCTGGAGATGAGTCTGTGTCCTGTCTGGTATGTTGGCTCTTTCACATATAACTTTATAGGACATCATGTGTAATGAATCTTGGACTGTTGGAACAGGAAGAGGGCTTGAGATAAGGGAGTCCAGGACAGTCATGTAAAATGCTGCATTTAGAATTCTCATGCTCAAAGCAAGAAGCTAACTGATAAGATCAAATACTCAGGAGGCAGAGAGCCTAAAGAGGAAACCAGGTTTCCTGACTCCTTCCAATCCATCCTTGTGTATCTTTGAATTGGTGGAGAAGTCTGAATTAATGTTGGAACAGGGATAGAAGCTCCTTACTCTCTGTACATACCTAGTAGAGGAGATGACTTGGAATCAATTGGCCAACTCAATCAGGAGGAAATAAAACCTGTATCTACCACGTCCTAGTCCTGGAATCCTAGACAATCATTTAAGTTCTCTGAATTTAAGTGTTATCCTTTATAAAGTAGTTATGGCGGTGCTTAAGTCCCACAGACATTGTGAAATGAGTTAATGTATATAAGAAGATTGATGAAATTATGAAACAAAGGGAGACATAGTTCATGTCCTGCATCAGATTATTCCTCTCTCTCTCTCTCTCTCTCTCATCATCATCATCATCATCATCATCATCATCATCATTTCTTCCCACTTCCAAATATTTCCCCCTATTTTCACCAAAATCCTCTTGTCAATAAGGCTCCAAAAAGCTGCACTGCCCATTACTTTAAGTCCTGCAAAATTGTCTTTCATGATTTCCTCCACTTTCTCCTCATTAGAAAATGTTCATTTAAAATCAGCAGCTGAGTGCAGAGGGAATAAGGTCAAAATTGTGATGAATACATGAGCACAGACCAGAATGATTCAACTTTCAATGGAATTCATTTATCCATTTATTTATTCATTCAACAAACATTCATTATGCTGGGCCAGCATATCATGTGAAGAACTAAAAATGATGAAGGAGAAACAGGAAGCAACAGATACGCTTTCTTATTAACCTGATTTTTAATGGATTTATTCCATTTTTGTTCTGAATCTTGTTATGCATGCCTTGAAATTGGGCCAGCATATCATGTAAAGAACTAAAAATGATGGAGAAACATGAGGCAACAGATATGCTTTCTTATTAACCTGATTTTTAATGGATTTTCCATTTTTGTTCTGAATCTTGTTATGCATGCCTTGAATTGTCAGAAAAGATGACTTTATGGTTGCCTGTGGACATCCCATGCTGGCTTATGTACAGGGATAAGATTCCAGGTTGTGGGGAATAATGAGAAGCACAAAACCTTGGGATGGGAAAACTTCTGCTCTTACCCTAAGGCCTTGGATGATCTAGGGAAGCGGTTCTCAACCTGTGGGTCGCAACCCCTTTGGAGGTCAAATGACCCTTTCACAGGGGTCGCCTAAGACCATCCTGCATATCAGATATTTACATTACAGTTCATAACAGTAGCATTACAGTTATGAAGTAGCAACGAAAATAATTTTATGGTTGGGTCACAACATGAGGAACTGTATTTAAAGGGACCACTGATCTAGGGCAAATCCAGCCTGACTCAGCATTTCAGAGTTTTAGTTTCCAGGGTCCCTGTTAATCTGGTGAAATATTTCTGGGATTGTCTTGCTTTCTGAGCCTATGGGGACAAATGGGTGGGGAAAAAAATGAATGCAGGACATTCTTCCAGAAGCTAGTGTGTACCTAAGTAGTTGAAGTTCTAAACACCTATGGTACTTGTCCTTTTCTGAAAGACCATTTTGTTCACTCCAGCCCATATGTCTTAGCTCTTAATTGAGTGGAAGAACCTCCTCTCCTGCTAACTCTGTCCTATGGATCTTCCCCTCTTTAAAGTACAGCTTAAACCCCACTTCTTTAGGAAGTCTCCTGGACCATTCCACTCTATAGTGACCACATGCTCTTCTAAACTCCTAGAGCATTTATTGTGTTTATATTTGCAAAGGACAATAGTTAATATTTATTGAGTGCTTACTACAGGTACTATATTTTATATTCTATGTACATTAACTCCTCCAATTTTCACAACGACCCTATAATATAGATGCTGCTTTACAGATGAGGCAACATGGCCCAAAGCCCAAGCTCTCAGCATGCATGCTGCACTGTCTCACACCAGAAGAAAACTAAAGAAAAACCCTACTACCTATAAGCCAAATATTCACGTTGTTAATAATGTGGACAACTGCCTTCCAGTTTGGGGATCTTTTTATTTTCTATGCAGGTCATATATTCACTCGTGCTAGTTTAGCTGTCCAAAGATAATGTAGCTTTGTTTATTTCATGTAACTGTCCTTGATCTTTTCCACAAGTCCCCACCCCACTGAACAATAAAAAAAGTTAGACTTACTGGTGTATAATATCTCAATGTCTTCTAGGATAATCCATCTCTCTCCCTCTCTTTCAACCTAAAGCAGTTTCTTTTTGGTTCTATATCCCTCCTCCCCTTGTCCTCTCCAGATGATGTCTGGATGTATCTGGGAATTAGGGTTGAGGTTACATGTGGTTGTGGTGGGTGGAAGGGTTAGAAACAGCTCTTGCTCTCATTGGCCCTCTCTGGGTCCTCTCTGGTGGGTACTGTGCAGCAACTGGTCTAGCTTGCTCTCCGTAAAGGTGAGCACTGGGAGGTAACTGGTCAGGGCTGGCCTTGAGATTTTTTGACACTCACTGCCAGATTCTGTGGTCCTGACTCATTGATTGTCCACTTGTAAATTCTCCCAAGGGAAACCTTCTTCATCCTGAACCCAAACTCCAATTGGTTTGCCAGCTCTCTGTACCTTCTCACAGAGCAGATAGTAAAATTTGAATTCCATGATTTCCCTGCATAGCCCATGAAGAAATCAACAGCCCTATCTCAGGCTCACGGTCAACCACCTCTTGCCAGCAACCCTGATTTATGTTCACAGCCATGTGGGAGTCTCTTCACTGTCTGGCTTTT
>NW_006288615.1:764134-772156 GCF_000327345.1 Myotis davidii
AGAAAATGTATCTTTGTGTATTTCATGTAACTGTCCTTGATCTTTTCCACAAGTCCCCACCCCACTGAACAATAAAAAAAGTTAGACTTACTGGTGTATAATATCTCAATGTCTTCTAGGATAATCCATCTCTCTCCCTCTCTTTCAACCTAAAGCAGTTTCTTTTTGGTTCTATATCCCTCCTCCCCTTGCCCTCTCCAGATGATGTCTGGATGTATCTGGGAATTAGGGTTGAGGTTACATGTGGTTGTGGTGGGTGGAAGGGTTAGAAACAGCTCTTGCTCTCATTGGCCCTCTCTGGGTCCTCTCTGGTGGGTACTGTGCAGCAGCTGGTCTAGCTTGCTCTCCATAAAGGTGAGCACTGGGAGGTAACTGGTCAGGGATGGCCTTGAGATGTTTTTGACACCCACTGCCAGATTCTGTGGTCCTGACTCACTGATTGTCCACTTGTAAATTCTCCCAAGGGGAACCTTCTTCATCCTGAACCAAACTCCAATTGGTTTGCCAGCTCTCTGTACCTTCTCACAGAGCAGATAGTAAAATTTGAATTCCATGATTTCCCTGCATAGCCCATGAAGAAATCAACAGCCCTATCTCAGGCTCACGGTCAACCACCTCTTGCCAGCAACCCTGATTTATGTTCACAGCCATGTGGGAGTCTCTTCACTGTCTGGCTTTTCTATCCTACCTTTCTCTCTTCTTTTCCCCAAGAAACAGGTTGAGCTTTTCCCCTTCACCTCTTATCTAACAGGGGCTTTTCTACAGTCTTAACTACAGACAAAGAAAACAGAATACCACTAGGGAACATGGATTGGGAGGTATTTTCAATCAAAATTGAAATCATACTACAGCACGTATCATCATCTCCAACACTCATTTGGCGTCCATTAGAATGGATTACACTTTTTGCAATTCACTGAGCACATAATCTGTACATGAATTCATTAGATGGGATTTGTCAAATGATTCTAGTATTCAGAATTCAAGATAGGGAGTGTGTGAAGCTCTTCTTTTCATCATTATTATTTTTTTTTTACTTGCTCACTAGAATTCATATCAACACTTAATTCTATTTGAAAAAAATGAAACAGAGCACCGGTCATGATGTTTAGACATGATCCTTAATTTAAAAATGTCAGCTTTGAATAGCCTAAAAAAATTAGAGCAACAGGGAAGGGATAAAAAGATCTGATTTTCTATAGCCCAAGTAAAATATTCCCTAGCCAAAAGGAAAAGAAATATGTATATGGAACGTAAAATTTGTAAACAATGTCTTTGAGACAGTTATCTAGTTTAAGCTGAGATAAGAATGGCCTAAAGGAAGACAAGAGTGGAAGTAAGGGAATTGTGCTCTTTCATACAAGGTTTCTGATGGGAAACACAAAGAACCCAATTACCATGATTTAAGGATATTGTTACCAATAGGCACAGGCCAAGCATAAAAGTGTTGGTGGTGATGTACAGCATCTGACCACCACCAATGAGATGCATTAAGTAATAAAAAGTGACCAAGGATGTTTTCTACAATGCAGGTCAATATAAAATGTTATCTCTGCTAAACTCTTTTCTAAAAAAAACCCCACACAAAACGTTTAAAAAAAAAAACCCTTCAGTATACTCCATAAGTTTTGGTTAGCTAGTAATTTCAAATACATTTTTTTGCTCCCTGCCCTCACTCTTGATTTAACGAGTGGTTTGCCATAAGCATATAGGTAATTAATGTAACTTTTGTGATGACATTGACTAATAGCTATTTTAAATACTGCATTCAGCCTCAGTTCATTGCTAGTAGAAGTCTGCTATAAATTAAATGCATCTTCAATTGAGATTTCACCAGGAAAATTCACAAAAGCCTGCTTTTCTTTAGAAGCTAAGGAAGTGAATCATAAAATTAGAGAAACTACTGTAATCCTTCATATTGTAGTAAAAAACTAAAAAGGGTCAAATGGTGCTGAGAGACTGTAATCTCAGAGTATGTTTCAAATAAAACATGGATGCCACTGCAAACTTGTCTATTAATTAATGAGTTGTGATTATTCTTTTTAAAAATATATGGTTTATTGATTTTTTTATAGAGAGGAAGGGAGAAGGGTAGAGAGTTTGAAACATCAATGAGAGAGAAACATCGATCAGTTGCCTCCTGCACACCTCCCACGGGGGATGTGCCCGCAACCCAAGGTACATGCCCTTGACCGGAATCGAACTCGGGACCCCTCAGTCCACAGGCCAATGCTCTCTCCACTGAGCCAAACTGGTCAGGGCATGGTTGTTCTTTTTATATTGTTTTACTGTTTTTTAAATTGATTTAGAAAGTGTAGAGAGAGAGAGAGAGAGAGAGAGAGAGAGAGAGATCCATTTGTTATTCCACTCATTTGTTATCACTTATATATACACTCATTGCGTGATTGTTGTATGTGCCTGACTGGAGATTGAACCCACAACTTTGGCATATCTGGACAAGGTTCTAACCACCTCAGCTATAAGGGCAGGGCTTATGTCTATAGTTGTTCTTTCTTATTCCCTTACGTCATTTAAAATGATTGGATTAGTCCGAGACAGGAAAATAAATTTAATTGTAGTTGGACAAGTCTGAAAACTTACAGGTTCATCCCATTATATTCTTTCTTTTTCCCCTTCTGATTTCTTGTGGGTTGTTTTTTTTTCAATTTATAAATGGAATCACATAGTAAATTAGGCGTCATAAATCTTACTTTGCTCTTTGTCTTTAAGATTGTCTTGTCATCTAGATCCTTGGGAATTATACATAAATTTTAAAATCAATACATCAAATTTTACAGAGAATGCTGGGAGTTTCATTTGAAGTATATAGAATCAAATTGACACTGTAACAATGTTGATTCTTCCAAACCATTTCTATAGGTCTTCATCAATTTCTCTCAGCAATATTTTGTAGTTATAAGTATAGAGATGTAACATTTTTCACTATATTTTCCCCTAGGATTTTATGTTTTTTGATGATATAGTAAATGGTTTTGTTATCAAACTTTCTTTTTACAGTGGCTTCTTGATAGTGTATAGAAATACATGTTTTTTTATTGACCTTGTAGCCCAGGACATTATGAAATTCACTTGTTATATTATTTTGTTAGAGAATTACTTTGGATTTTTTATATATAAAACCATGTGACCTACAAATGAATAAAATTTTACTTCACCCTTTTAATTTTTATACCTATGACTTCTTTAACTTTCTTTTTGAACTTACTAGGACATCGTGCCCAATGTTAATACAACTGGTGAGAGTAGATTCCTTTGACATGTTCAAGATCTTAGGGAATGTTTGTTTGGTATTTTCTCATTAAGTGTGATACTAGCTATAAGTTTTTTGTAGATATGTTTTGTCAGAATAAGGAAGTTCCCATTTGTTTATACTTTACTGAGAGATTTTGTTTACACTTTACTGACAATTTTTTTGTAGTTGTTTTAAGTTTTCTTTAAAGTCCTTTTTATTTAATTGCTTTATAGTCTTATTATTATTCCATCCTTTCTACTTATTTGGCTTTAGTTTGCTCTTTTCAAGATCATTGATTTTAAATTTATAAACTTTTCTAAAATATGTGCTTAATGCTATAAACCTCCCACTGAACACTAATCCAACTGTATGCAAAAAAAATTTTAAATGTGTTTTCATTTCCATCTGTTTAGAATATTCTCTTACTTTTCTTAGGATTTCTTCTTTGACACATGGATTATTTAGAAGTATAGTTTTTAATTTCTATATATTTAGATATTTCTACTTGTCTTTTTTATTGATTTTTAATTTCATTTCATTGGTCCCTGAATACATATCTTCAAGTTTTCAATTTTTTTAAAATTTGAGATCTGCATTGTGATCCAGCATAAGTTTACTTTGATGAATGTTCCATAATTTTATATCCAATGTAAATGTCTTTATATTTAAAGTGCCTCTGTTACAAATAGCATACATAAGGGTATTTTCAGTAGGCACCTAAACCTATGACTTCTAATTAAAATGCTTGTTCATTTACATTAATATTCTTACCAGTACACTTAAATTTAAATCTACCATCTTACTATTTGTTAATTATATTTCACATCTATTCTCTGTTCCTTTCTTCCTTCTTTTTAAAAATTAATCATGTTTTATTGTATTATTTATATTTTAGCTTTGCCATTTTGTGCCCATTTTAATGGTTTTTCTAGATATTGTAGTAAACACCTTAAATTATTACATTCTATCTTAAATATTATAACACCTGTGTATAGTTTAAAGATATCATAACAATATATTTTTATTTAGTCTCTCACTCTGCTATCACTGTTATATATTTTACTTCTTTATATAAACTTCACAGTACTTTATTACTTTACCTTTAAACAATCAGTGCTCTATTTTAATAAGTTCACTTACTATCATATTCACTATTTCTAATGTTCTTTATTTTTTCCTGATACCAATTACCTTCTTTCTAATTATCTTTCTTTAGCATATCTTCTATTGCAGACCTGCTGGCAATAACTGTCTTAGCTTTTGTTAGTCAGAAAGTATTCTATTTACCTTTATGGTGAATACTTTTATTAGATGTAGATTTATGGGTTAATTATTATTTTTACTTCGTACTGTTTCCTGGCTATCATTGTTTCTGTTGAGAAGCCAGCTATTTTTCTTATTGTTCATCTGAATATGATGTTACTTCTTATTCAGATGATTTTATATTTTTTTCTCTTTTTATTTGATTTTCAGTTTTGCTTTAATGTGTCTAGTTGTAGTTTATTTTTATGTATTCTGAGTTTCTATTGACCTATATCTGATTTCCAGAATCATATTAAATATAGCCAATAAATTCTTTATTTCACATATTTTAATTTTCAATTATAGAATTTCTCTTTGGTTTAATATTAGAGTTTTAATTTCTCTGCTGAAATGATCAATTGATTCATTTTACCTATCATTCCTCTAAATGTTTTAACTAATTCATAGTCATTACTTTTAACTTTTTTTATCTGTGTATTCCAAAATCAGGGTAATTCATGGGTCTGCCTCAATTGCTCATCTTTTATGGATCTTATTTTCCTGTTTACTTGTGAATCTCATAATTTTTCAATGTATGTCAAACATTTTGTATAAAGAAAGAGTAGAAACTAAGGCAGATGACATGTTTTTATCTTATTTTCCTGAGAGAGAAATCATACTTTTCTCTGCTTGGGGGTGAGGTGAAAGCTAATCATTTAAATACTATCATGGGCCAGAAAGCTAATAAGTTTCCGTTTCTATCTGATTTCAAATGAGATTACATAAATCTCTCGTTGTCTTACAACTCAACTCCTAATTTTCCCTTACTGCCTTCTGTGGGCTCATTTTTTAATCTCATCAGGATTTGAGTTAGGAGAAGGTGGGTTAGTTTCAGTCCACTGTTAGATTAAATTCCAGTCATGGGTGATGCAGGGTCTCCTGCTCTGCTATTTCCGCACTATTGCTTAATCAGCAAGATTCTCAGAGCATGAGAATTTTTAGAATGAGGAATTTATTTTTGTACTTGTGCTTCTCTAGACCTCTACCTATCATGCCACGACATTCTTTCAATCAAACTTTAGCTCATTCTTTGCCCAGAAGTCTCTCTGCTTAGAACAGGCCCCCAGCTCCAGTCATACCACAGTTCCATGTATGGAAGTGACTGCTATGCTCTACTCTTCTACAAAGGGCTTTCTTCTGTTTTCAATTTAGTTTATTTAGACTTTTACTCATCCACCACACGTTGGTAGTTTTTTTTTAAGTATGATTTTTAGTTTATCCAGTGTTTTCTTGCTATTGTAATGGAGGTGATGGTTGTTCCATCTTAAACAAAAGTGGAACTCACTGTGTTGTTTTGATTATTGAAAGAGGTAATATCTGTGTAATGATAGACATACCTCTGTGAAGTACCTATAAGACATAGAAGTAATGGGACTATGTAGGGATATATAGAGTAAGATATGTTGAGATGAGTTCTTACAGTAGTGTTTATGTGAGTGCAATAGAATATAAATAGCAAGGTGCTAACAAATGGTGGAATGGATTAGAAAGAATTGAGCATGTGCAATAATAAAAATTAACTAATTTCTTGGGAGAGTAAATACACTATAGAAGATTAGGTAAGAACAGATATGCCTGATTATTAATAAGAAATCATAAAGAAATATTTAGAAAGATTTTTACTGATTGAACTTTAGAGGAATAGCCAATATTTTGTCAAAGAGGCTCATCATTAGTTTGTTCCAGTATCTCTTGTGTGAATTGAAAAACTGGCATTCCAATTTGTATGGGGTGAATTGTGTTCCCCACAATTCATATGCTCAAATCATAACCCTTGGTACCTCAAATATGACTGTATTTGGAGGTAAAATCTTTAAAAGGTAAGTAAGTTAAAATGAAATCTTAGAGTGGGTCTTAATTAATATGACTAAAGTCCTAATAAGAAAAGATTTACACACACACACACACACACACACACACACAATCAAGAGGGTGTGCACACAGAGGGAAGACCTTGTGAGGACACAGTGATAAGGTGTCCATCTGCTACCCAAGAAGAGAGGCCTCAGAAGAAACCAATCCTGCTGACATCCTGATCTTGAAATTTTAGCATCAAAAACCATAAGAAAATAAATTTCTGTTGTTCAAGCCACTCAGTCTATGGCATTTGTAATGGCAACCAAAGATAATTAACATGCCAACCAAGAGTAAAAGCCGTCATACCTCACTTCAATCTAAAATAGGAATTCTATAATAAAAAGTTTGAAGGTATTTCCATAAAGAAGCATTGGAATCTGTAATTATCCTTTAACCTCGTGGAAAGACTAATTGTCATTTTCTCCTGAGACAATGAAGGCTGTTGGTAATGGTACAATGTTAATGAGAAAGAGCATCAGCTTTGTGTCATGCTTACAGCCCAGACAAGGTGATCTCAGGCTGAGGCAGAGATGGCCAATATCTTCTTTTGATCACAAGGAGTATAATTCGTGCTGGCTTCAGAGCCAAGAATGTAAGATCACAGTTCTCTTGGAAATGAACATAGTAGTTACAGGCCAACTGGGATCAAGCCTGGTTTTATGCTTTCTACCATTGTTTGCACAAACTAAGGACAAAATGTGTTTGCCCAGCACAAGTCAAAACTGTCCTACAGTTTATGATTCACACGTACAAATAAAATTGTACATCATCTAACGTGTGACCAGTCCTATTTCACCATTTTTGCTACAATCTGACTTGTTTTAAAAGTTCTGATGTCATCTGTTTACAAAACTATTAGAGGCCCGGTGCACAGATTCATGCACCAGTGGGGTCCCGCAGACCAGGCCTAAACTGGTTCTCCGACATCCCCTCAGGGGTCCCCGATTGCAAGAGGGCAGTTCTCAGGTGACACACCCCGGAATCAGGCTCCTTGCTCTCTGGTTCCAGGTGTGTCACCCAAGAACCACAGCTGCCAAGCCACCGCAGCTCAGCAGCTCCTGCATTGAGCGTCTGCCCCCCTGGTGGTCAGTGCACATCATAGCTTCCGGTCGGATGGTCACTTAGTCTTTGATATATATGATTTTTAAAGGCTGAGGGAAAAGAGGCTATCTGGATTCTTCTTTCAATAGTCAGGCAAGACCTAATACTTGATACCTCAATTCAGCTATAGAGTTGCTGGAGAGCATCATCCTAAAGGTGTTTATTTACCTTAAGTAAACTGAGGACTTTAAAAAATATATTTAATTTTTTGTAACCTAAATAGGGTTTCAAGGCTTAATTTTGGCTTACATGTCAAAAATTTCCTTTCATACTAGAGGTTTTTGTTTCCAGTATCTGTAATCTATATTGGTATTATATATCAATTACACACATGTAATCTACACTAATAAAAGAGAAACATGGTAATTGGCATACGACCACTACCCTTTTCATTGGCTAATCAGGGCGATATGCAAATTAACTGCCAACTAAGATGGCGGTTAACCGCCAACAAAGATGGCGGTTAATTTGCATATGTAGGCACAATGCAGGGAGGCAAAAGGGAAAGC
>NW_006288615.1:772366-779555 GCF_000327345.1 Myotis davidii
AGAGCCAGTGATCAGGGGGAGATGGGGGTCCCCTGTCCAAGCCTGACACCTCTGGCGGAGGCGTCAGGCCTGGGCAAGGGGCTGATCAGGCGATCGGAGGGTGATGGGGGTCTATGCCTCTGGCCGAGGCATCAGGCCTGGGCAAGGGGCAGAACCAGTGATGGGGGGAAATGAGGGCCCCCTGCCCGGGCCTGACCCCTCTGTCAGAGGCGTCAGGCCTGGGCAAGGGGCGGCCGATCCTATTGGAGGGTGATGGGGGTCAACGCCTGAGGGCTCCCAGTATGTGAGAGGGGGCAGGCTGGGCTGAGGGACACTCCCCCTCCCCCCCCCCACACACACACCCAGTGCAGGAATTTCATGCACCAGGCCCCTAGTATTAATATAAAGTTTAAAATATATCTACCTTTTATGTTTGTATCTTGCATGTTGAATGCTTATTAAAGAATAGAAACAATAATTTCTATTAGATGGCTTTTAATCCATATCAAATATTCAATAGAGATATTAATTTATTCAATTAAATGAATACTTTTTTGTAAAGTATTGTTTTTAATTTTAAAGGTTATGGGTTCAATTATATATCAAGGAATTTATTTTCAGTAGTTGGGAACATATCCCACTACCAAGCATTTTGTGTAATTTATGCCACATAGTAGAATTTCATTTTCTTTAGACTAGGATAACTTCAAGATACAGTGGAGATAAAGAGCTAAAAACTCACACACCTTCATTTAAGTCACCCTTTTATCTTGTACACAGTAAAAGGCCTTGAATAGATTATTCAATTTCTCTGAGTCTATTTCTCCACCTTTAAAATGCAGATGATAATATTTACAAAGTCATTTTGACATTATATAAAGTGATCAGCAAATAATTGTTGCCCAATAAATACTTTTCCCCTAGTTTCTCACATCCTGGGAATTATTAAATTAGAAAGGGGATAAAAAGAAGCAGAGGGGTGGCAGCGGAAAAGAACTAAACCCTCATCTAATATAAGAGGAAATCAATGTGAGCCTGTATGTACATATGATGTAGGATATTTGTCAATTTCAGAAAAGGGGAACTAAAAAGGGTGGGGTTGAGGAAGTGGGGAGTGAGAAAGAGAAAAGATGCCCCTGATAACTAGGAGCTGGCAGGTGTGGTGTCCCCTTGTTGAACACCTTCCCAGAACATCAACATCAGACAAGGCCACTCTGTGCCCGTGGTGGATCAAGATAAAAACAAGACCCATCCATGATGATGTCTGAGCAGAAACCAGACATGAGCACTGTTCAAGCTATAACATGGACCAAATGTCCCCCCTCCTGGCTAATAGTAGTGACTGCTGCTCTTTCATCAACTTCTGCATGAGCCTCACTCTAGTCTTCTCTCCTAGATAAAATTGATGAAGATAGGCTATTATAGAATTGCCCCCACTTGCAGACAGTATCTGATCCAGAACAAACACTCACTTCATCAAACCTTTCCCCAATTCACCTAACACAAGCTCGAATCCTATAAGGTTTTCTAACACCCTCTTAGGGACACTCCCCACAGATCCCTGTGTTGTGTGGTCTCCCTGCTTCTGGGAATAATAAGCCATCTCATTCAACCACAGGTGTGTTCCTGGTGGTCTTTGGCTGGAGGGCATTTACTTATAGGAAGCATGGGGAGGAAAACCACTGGTTTTTGTTAAAATTCTTTCAGTAATTTTGGACATGTTAAAGTACATATGTATGCCA
Source organism: Myotis davidii (assembly GCF_000327345.1). Classification (NCBI taxonomy): domain Eukaryota; kingdom Metazoa; phylum Chordata; class Mammalia; order Chiroptera; family Vespertilionidae; genus Myotis; species Myotis davidii. Next base: position 774,088 of record NW_006288615.1, read on the forward strand.
CTTTGACAAAATGTAAGTCAATCTATCAAAAGCTATTGCACATTACTAACCACGGTGGCAAAGCATGTGTACCCTCTGGCTCATTGTGGGGTTTGTAACTGTTGTTTTAAGAGGTGTCATCTTAAACAGCAAGTCCAATAATTTGCTATGAACTCTGAAAATAAATGGAACAATAAAAATCCTCCCTGGCCCATGGAAGGCAAGGGTTTCAGATGCGAGGTGTGGTCAGCAGCAATAGGAAGGGAGAATTGAACCGAATCTCTTTCACTAGCTCTACTTTGCAAAGATCAAAGACTAAAGGGAGAGACAAATGAGTAAAGTTATTTCACAAAATCAGATCATTGTGCAAAATAAACTTACAGCTAATTATTCATCAGTGATCCATGGAAATAAAGTACCTATGTTAAAAGCCAAATTTAAAATGTTAGCATTGGATGCACAAAAAATGATACATTTTTTTTTAAATTCTAATATGTGGCAATTTTGGTTGATCTAAAAAATCAACTTTGTTTCTAAAACTGCATCCCCTTTGGTGGCTAATTCTAATGGTTTATTTTAATTACAGATTTTGATTTCTGGAAATAATTAGAATGGCCAATATTTTTTAGCTCCCATTAAAACCTGTCTTAAATAAAGGAGGGAAATAGAGCCACCCATCAACATAATCACCATCTTAATAATCTCTTAAAAGCTTTGCAGTACAGAGGTCTGAGTTGAATAGCAAGTCAGAATTTTAGGATTTGCCAGATGTCATAAAAACACTCTTGGGGGAAAATCCCAAACATCAATTTCAATAACTTTCAACACATTGTCAATCCTGTTTTATTTATGCTTCCCACCCACTTCTCCTGTAGCCCCAGAATATTTAGAAGCACATTCAATATACCATACCATTTCATTTGTAGACACTTAAGAAACCACCTATAAACTGTAAGAATACTTTTTTTGCATAAACACAATTATTATTTTGGAGCCTAAAATTACTGCCAATAAACTCATTCTCCTCAAATACCCACTTAAATTTCTCCCAAATATCTGTGAATATTGTCACATAAATGTTTATACAATTCAAGATTTTTAATTGGAATCCAAAAAGTTCCACACATGGCATTTGATTGATATGTCCCCTAAGTCTGCAATTCTATCAGTTTCTCCCTCCTTATTTTTCCAGGTTGCAATTTATTTATTTATTTTTGAAGAAGTCAGGTATTTTGTCTTGGAGAATTCCCACATTTTGGATTTTACTGTTTGAATCCATGTGGTGTATTTTGTAACGATTGTCTTCCCACCATCCACTGCACCTTTTTTGAAGGTTAAGATTAATCAGTGAATTGAGGTGCTGCCAGCTCGATTCAGTCATTTTAAAGATTTCCATCCACTTTCCACTTAATGGTATGGGCAGCCACAGATAGTCATTATCTACTTCCATTGTTGCAGAAGGGTGAACAAAATGGTTATATTCACTGTCTTGGAAAATAAGGCAAATGAGGTGGTGGTGGTGGAGTCCACTCAGTGATGTCTGCAAATTTCTGAGTTAGCAGTACTAGAATGAGTTAGCTGAATAGGGAGTGATAGAAAGGGGAGATGTGACATTGAGATTTGGTGATGACAAAATATCTAGGATATAACAATTTTAGTGCAGGGAAGGTGAAGGAAAGATACTGGCACTAGAGAAGTCAAGGAACCATGTTTGGGAGGGCCATCTATGTAGGTATCTCTGAGGTGGGGTGTGATTAATTCAGGGAGTGACTCAATAGAGACATGTAAATAAATTATTGTAATTTGTACTTATACCTGTCAACATCCTTTAAACATTCTTTTCTAGTGCATGTCTCATATTGTACATTAGACTACAGTAGTACTCTTTGGGGAGAGACTGATTCAAGTAAATGAGTCGCCAATTACAGACCAGAGTTGGCTGGATTCTGTGTCCTCTTCACAGTAGCCAATCCAGGGGTGGGCAAACTTTTTGACTCGAGGGCCACAGTGGGATCTCAAACTGGACCGGAGGGCCGGAACAAAAGCATGGATGGAGTGTTTGTGTGAACTAATATAAATTCAAAGTAAACATCATTACATAAAAGGGTATGGTCCTTTTTTTTTTAGTTTTATTCATTCCAAACGGGCGGATACGGCCCGCAGGCCATAGTTTGCCCACGGCTGGGCCAATCACATTCCATGGCCTGGCTGTGCTACCATATAAGTAACTCATTTCTTCTACAGATAACATTTGGTTTGTTTCTAATTTTCACTATTATAAAACATACTAAAATAAATCCTCTTCTACATATGTTTCAGAATAGTTATGCAATTAGGATAAATTCCTAGAAATGGTGGGTGGAAAATGATGTGCATTCAAAGGCATATTGACTTAGTTGGTAAAGTTAATTGGAGAATGTAATGCTTATTGCCAAAATGTTATTGAAAATGTTAATTGACATTGTATATCTGCAGTTCTTACCAAGTCACAAATAAAAACGATTAACGTACAAAGGGCAGAGAAAGCATTTTATCAGCATAAACTCTGAATAAACTGATTTTAGAAAACCCAGAGAAATAATATTTGGTATCATAGATGGTATTTTTCATTTTTAATAAGATCCCCACTTTGCTGATATTTTATTTTATATACCTATTTTGTTACATGGATTAATTTGTGTAACTCTGATAAATATCTCCAGAACCTAGGAAACTCTCTAAGCAACACAGAAACTGTCTTTTCCTTTGCCACACTTTCTTCCCAGAAAATGTGAGCCAAGATAGATGAAAAGTGACACCAGGCATACCTTGTCACGCTCAAGGTAGCTGATTCTTAAAACAAAACGAACACCATTGAAAACAGTCTCATTTTTGTTTTATGTTACCATTTGATTTTTTACTATCTGATACTAGCCAATTACAATATTACACAGTTTCAATTCACTGCTTTAATTTACATATCTGGAAAAATCAAACAGCAAGATTTAGTTAGAGAATCATTCAACTTTAATAGCAAGTGGACCTCTAACAAATTGCTGGAAATGGCATTTCCTACAGAGGAGGAACCATTCCACTCATCCACGTAATAGCATGAGACTTGGCCCATTTATATCTTTACTTATGCTTGTTCTCTTCTTGCAGACTGCAAATGCACACAGGAAAAAAATAGAAATCTGATCATGCAGAGAACAGTAGAGATCCTCTAAAAGAAATTAGCCAGGTCATGGAATTTCTGTGGTTAAAGTCATAAACAGTCCCCAGAGAAGCCGTTGATCATCACCTTTTTGACTGAACGGAGCCTTATAGTCATTGCATGCTGTTTAAGTTTTTGTTTTTTAATTACCTAACTGACTCAATATTTTTCTCATGGTCCCATGAGGCTTTGCCTTCTTTTGTGGAATATTCTTGACTAAAGTCTCAATAAATGACATTTCTTCTAATTAGATTTCTTGGCTGTTGGAGATTATTATTCTAGGAAACCCACATTCCTTCCTCCCTCTTCCGTTCCTTCTATCCTGTTCTTGTGTTTTTATTTATGCAAGATGCAAGCCAGATGTTATATTAATAAGAGAGTTGATTTTCCTCAAGGAGCCATTCATTAGCCCAGAAGTAGATCCTGTTGCAATTTCTGGGAATTCTTTAACTTCTTTACTTTTTTCTTTCATTTTAAGCAGTAAATTTTTGGAAGATAGAGTTGAAAGCAACATGACTGTTAAGAATAGAATTACTTTTATTTACTGTGAATGCTAATGGAGGTTGGGAGTTTTCACAAATAAATTTTAAATGTAAAGAAAAAAAATTAAAAAGAGGAACTATATCTCATAAATGTAGGTAGCATATTACAGTTGATGTGTAAAATTTTTTGAAAACAATTAAGATGGAACAAAGATGCCTTATCAAAACCACGGAGTATCTCATAATGAAGTTCAGATTCTTCGTAGTTTAAGATGCAACTTTAAAACATAGAGCTCAACATTATTTTCATTTCTGTCCCAAATTAATTTTATAAAATGAAAAACTTATTATAGTCCTCTGATTAATACATCTTCTAAAGCACAAAAAAATTTAAAACAAAACAAAACACAGTTACATTCATTATGATTCCAAAAATAATCTCTTAAAGCAGACATGTGATCCTTAAACAACCAAACATTTTCAGGAACACGCAATAGAAGTCTGCTCATCTGTCTCTGTTGGTTTTGGTTCTGTAGCTTAAGTTAACTGACCAGACAAAGGTCACCTGACGGCCATGACCACACAGATAAGGCTTCAAACTGGGGAGCAATGCAGGTTGCCCAGGCACTCATGAGCTGTGTGTGCTCTTTATGTGCTGAAGCACGGCCTAGATTTTTATTTACAGTATATTTCAAGATCACAACATACGGTAGGCCCAGCAACCATGGTGCATTCCCCTAGCACGACACCAGGGAGGAGTTGATCAAACTCATTCTTTATTTCACTAAGTTCTAAGGTGCAAACTAATCCACAGGGACAGAAAGCAGATCAGTCATTGCCTGGGGAAATGGATGGAGGAAAGGATGGATTGCAAAAGTGCTTGGGCAACCTTTCAGAGTGATGCAAGTGTATATCTTCATTGTGGTGTTCTATGGGAGTGTTCACCTGCCAATACTCATCAAATTGTACTCTTAAACATGCACATTTTCTTGTACAAAAGTTGTGCCTCAATAAGGTTGTAAGAAAATGACACACTATATAATTTATCAAAAAAAAATTATGGGGCCCTACGGATTTGGCTCAGTGGATAGAGCATCAGCTTATAGACCAAAGGGTCCAGGGTTTGATTCCAGTCAAAGGCACATACCTCGTTTGAACGCTCCTCCCAAGTAGGGGCACTGGTTGGGGCTTGTGCAGGAGGCAACCAATCTATCCCCAAGTAGGGGCACTGGTTGGGGCTTGTGCAGGAGGCAACCAATCTATGTTTCTCTCACATCAATGTCTCTGTCTTTCCCTCTCTCTTCCACTCTTTCTATAAATCAATGAAAAAATATCCTTGGGTGAAAATTAAAAAAAATAATAATAATAATAATAATAAAATAAAATAAAAATTTAGGGGGAACCTCACCTTCCCCTAAGACAAAGCACTGGCTGAAACATCCAACACAGTGTTTGGTACATATTAGTGATAAATGTATCATTGTTGAAATATGCATATCCTATCTAATAAAAGAGTAATACGCAAATTAACAGTCACTTCACAATAAAGATGGCAGCGCCCACAGCCAATAAGGAGGGAATATGCAAATTGACATGACAAGGCAAGAGGCAGAAGGAGGCTCCAGGCCAGAGCAAAGGTGTTGCCAGCAGCCAGGGGAAGGAAGGCCTTTTCTTTCACGAATCTTCGTGCATCAGGCCTCTAGTTTGTAAATAATAGCACTGATATACTAAGTACCAGCATCATTTGTTAATTAAATTAATGGAAAATCATATAAGGCACATTTTTTTTATCATCACCCATTTTAAAAATATAT
>NW_006288615.1:784125-789199 GCF_000327345.1 Myotis davidii
TCGACTCTGGTCTGGGGCATGCGGGAGGCAACCAATCAATGTGTCTCTCTCACATCAGTGTTTCTGTCTCTCCCCTCCTTTCTATTCTCTCTAAAAATCAATGTAAAAATATCCTTGGGTGAAGATTAAAAAAAATAATAATAATAATAATAATAAAATAAAATAAAAATTTAGGGGGAACCTCACCTTCCCCTAAGACAAAGCACTGGCTGAAACATCCAACACAGTGTTTGGTACATATTAGTGATAAATGTATCATTGTTGAAATATGCATATCCTATCTAATAAAAGAGTAATACGCAAATTAACAGTCACTTCACAATAAAGATGGCAGCGCCCACAGCCAATAAGGAGGGAATATGCAAATTGACATGACAAGGCAAGAGGCAGAAGGAGGCTCCAGGCCAGAGCAAAGGTGTTGCCAGCAGCCAGGGGAAGGAAGGCCTTTTCTTTCACGAATCTTCGTGCATCAGGCCTCTAGTTTGTAAATAATAGCACTGATATACTAAGTACCAGCATCATTTGTTAATTAAATTAATGGAAAATCATATAAGGCACATTTTTTTTATCATCACCCATTTTAAAAATAAATAATTAAGATGTCTTCTATTTTAGGTTAAGACACTGAAAGACTAGGTCCTCAGGTTACCCAGTTGGTGGCTCACAGAACTGAGACTTCAGTGCACGCAGTCTGTCCCCAGATGCATGGTTTAACTCCCCCACAAACCACCATACGAAGGAAGGAGAGGAGAGTTAAAGAACTCAGAGAAGAGAGACTTTGTTGTGCAGTTGGCAGTTAGAGACGTCTTTTAAAAAAGACAGGATGTTTGCTGAGCTTTGAAAGATAGGGAGCTTTGGAAAAGAGGAGATTAGAAGGGCATCTCAGACAGGACTGATGCTGCCGGGCATGCCGGGGCCTGAGAAGGTATTTATCCAGTCTTTGGTGACATTCTTAACAGGGTGAGTTAGATCAAAAGCCACTGACATTTTATCTTATAAATATTGCATCAGGATATAAATAGCTGGATCAGTGGAGGAGGACAAGAGGAGGCAGTGTCTCCATGGCAGAGGTCCCTTGGCAGAAAAGGAAGAATATGGGACTAGAGCTGACTGTTGAATGATTAATGAGCCAATCTTTTTATTTAATGTATTATATGACTGAGAAAAGGGAATCTGATGAGACTCGCCTGCTCACACAGACAAGGAAAAGAAATATTGCTTTCACAGTGTCACTTGCCAACGTCAAAACTGCTTGCCAGAATTACTAATTAGTAACAACAAAATATTACTCTTGTGATTTGACCATGGTGGTGAAGACAATGTTGGCCAGACATCCAGGAGAACAAAAAACAGTACATGGATTCATGTCTGAAGAAACCAAGAGGCATCTCTCATACCATAGAACAAAATATGAAGAAGGAACAGCCAGATGAAGCAAAGGTCACACAGGGTTGCTGGAAGTAGCCAAGAGAGGATCCGACAGGGGTCTTGAGAAAGCTTTCAGAGTAAAACCAACCCTTAAAGAATGGTTGTAGGAGAACAGGCTTGTAGTAGAGGTTGCCTTAAACCCAGGCTGATATGCAGTAGATGAAAGAAAAGTGGGCAGTGAGAGACATCATACTGGTATGCCATATTTTCAGGAAGCAGTCTGCCTGTGAAGGGAAAAGGAGAAAGGCTCTGCCTTAGGAGCAACACCGCTGCTACCAATATTAGCAGCTGGCAAAACAGTTCTTAGATAAGGTCACTCTCACAATAAATTGTATGTCATAAAAAATTTCTGCTAGCCCAAAGCATAACTTCTGCCCCTATTTCCACAAGCATCCTGAAAACAGTGGGACAAGGAGGAATTGAACATATTTAACTATGTGTAATGATCAAAAAAACTACCCACCTAAAAGATAGTACATGCCCCCCACTGAGAAAAAGTACATGGGAAATGACAAATATCAAATTCTGAATAATATGAAAATGGAACAAATTAAAATCATGACAAATGTATCACCATGAACTACAAAAACTTAATAAATATATGTCATGGAGCAAATGCTGTCCTAAAATAAGAAACCAAAGCAGCCATAAGAGAAAACCATCTAGGTAATAAAGTTCATTGGAAGCAGCAGAGGAAAATAAACATGACTAAACACCAGGTAAAGAATTTGATGGCATGGATTATGAAAACCTATATGCACAAATTGAAGTGAACACAGTCAAAATAAAGAAAAAAAATGGTATTGATAAGAGTAAAGATATCCCCACAAAGAGTTATTTGGTATTCATAGTGAAGAAAGCTAAAATAATGAAAAATTTAAAAAGATCTTTAAAGATAAAATTCAAGAAAACAACTCAGGCAGACCAATAAATGCAATAAGGTATGGTTATTAACGTTTACAAAACATCAATACAAGTAAAAAATCTAAAATTTTTAATTTAGTAAATAATTTATCATAAAAAGGAAAGTTCAAATGACTCCTGCACTTATTGATAAGATGCCCAATCTCATTTTTCTATTTCATTGCTCTTATCTTTATTATTTTTTCCTTCTAATTTAGTTCAAAATATTTTTTAACCTTCTATGAAGCATCTTCTTCAACTCATCTTTTTTATAGATATTCACTATGTAATTTCATAGATTGGAGGCTGTATAGACCTCTCAATGTTATTAAATTCTACTCTGTAATTTGCCAATATTTCAAAATTTATTGAGACTTGTTTTATGACTCTGGATGTGGAGAATTTGATGAATGTAATATGTGCCTGAAAAAGGAATGTGTTGGGCATTTGGGTTCTATAAATATCAGCTAGACTGACTTGATTAATAAGGTTGTTAAGATTGCTCATGCCCTTAGTGATGTTTTGTCTAGTTGTTGTATCAATTACTAAGAGACAGTTGTTAAAATCTCCAACTGTAGTGGCAGATTTATATACAAATACACAAGAGTTTAACTTTATCTATTTTAATTCCTTCAATATGTACATCTTATAATGAAAATGAGGCAGTCTCCGAGTACTCATAGAATACTCCTCAGGATATAAATGTAAATGAAAAGGGTAAGGTGTAAAATATGTATGTAGAATTCCACTATTCGTGTAAAATAATGGGTTACATATACCCATCTATATATATATATATATATATAAACCCAGTGACCATTACAGTGGAACGACCGGAAGGACCAGAACAACTGGTCGCTATGATGCACACTGACCACCAGGGGGAAGACGCTCAACACAGGAGCTGCCCCCTGGTGGTCAGTGCGCTCCCACAGTGGGAGCACTGCTCGGCCAGAAGCCAGGATCACGGATGGCAAGCACAGCAGCAGTGGAGGGAGCCTCTCCCGCCTCCATGGTAGCGCTAAGGAGAGGCAAACCAAGTAATAAGGAGTGAGCAGGTTGGCAGTTAGGAGCAAGCAGGTGGGCGGTTAGGAGCGAAGGGTCCCGGATTGCGAGAGGGATGTCTGACATCTCCTGAGGGGTCCCAGATTGCCAGAGGGTGTAGGCTGTGCTGAGGGTACCCCTGACCCCCACACAAATTTCGTGCATTAGGCCTCTAGTATGCATATAAGTTCCCAGGTTAATCACTCCCCTCCCACTCCCTTACCCCTACCTTCCCTCAAATTCCTTAGTCATTTGGGGCAGCTTACTGCTTTGTGTCTTTTGAATGTTGGTCCATGGCACGTATAACCTATTTCAAGAATAAACTAAATCTTCTCCATAAAAGAAAGCATATTTAGTATTTAAGGCAGTTCATAGTTTATTGTAAACACCCACTCTCTTCGTAGTAGGAGTACTTATAAAGAGTGAAATGATCAACTGTTTACATGTAGGCAAAAAGTGAAGGCTTGAGCCAAGTGGTTGTTAGCAGCATTGTAGCTTTCCCCCAGTAGCACATAGACAATCCAGGCAAGACAGTGAGTAAACCCTGCCCAGGAGTCAAAAAGCTCAGTGCCCAACTTGAAGTTGGTCACGTTAATTCCCTTAACCCTTAAGTTGTCACACTTGGGTTTTTCTTTTCCCATTGATTTTCACATTCTGTTTCCAAAATATTATTTTTAGTGTAATTTCTTATATTGTAAACTTTAAATCATTTTGGAGTGAAAGCTAGAATACTCATGGTAGCATATACAAATAGAGTTGACCCTTGAACAATGCAGGAGTTAAGGGCACTGATACCCTGCCCAGTTGAAAATTCACATAAAGCTTTTGACTCTCCCAAAACTTAAGTTGTCCCTCAGTATCCCTGGGGATCGATTGGTTTCAGGATCCCCATGGATAACAAAATCCATGGATGCTCAAGGCTCCTATATAAAATGCTATAGAACAATGCATACAGTCAGTCTTCTACATCCACAGATTCCCAGCTGCGTATAGAAAACATTATTGGCATTTACTGAAAAAATCCACATATAAGTGGACCCATGTAATTCAAACCCATATTATGCAAGGGTCAATTTACATATTTTAAATGCCTCTCTCTCACATCATTTTCATAAAATGGAATGAGAGACTGTGTTCCACTCACCAGGAAACAACACTCAGGCTACCCCTTCAACTTGGTCAAATTATCCTATATAATAAAAGGCTAATATGCAAATTGACCAAACGGCGGAATGACCAGTCACTATGCTCAATGCAGGAGCTGCCCCCTGGTGGTCAGTGCACTCCCATAGGAGGAGTGCCACTCAGCCAGAAGCCGGGCTCACGACTGGCAAGCGCAGCAGTGGTGGCAGGAACCTTTCCTGCCTTAACGGCAATCGGGTATCCCCTGAGGACACCCGGACTGTGAGTGGGCAGAGGCCGGGCTGAGGGAACACTCCCCCCCCACCCCCCGAGTGCATGAATTTCATGCACTGGGCCTCTAGTTCACCTACAAAAGGCTGTCATTTGTTATGTTTACCAAAGCATTTTGTTTGTTTCCAGCGCTTGTGAAATAGTAAAACTCTTCATTTCCCTGAATGTGAACTCTAAGCCAAATGATCAACCAGAATGCTCATTAAGGCTTATCTTGGAAATGATAATCCCTTTCTAAAACCACCACTGCTAAATAACAAGATCCTGCCTTTATGCAAAGGCAGGA
>NW_006288615.1:789232-796443 GCF_000327345.1 Myotis davidii
GCAGTAAAGGGTGTGGTACTCTTTATGCATTGCTTAAGCGTCGGCCGCCAGCCTGAATTTCATGCATTCTCAGGCTGCTGAATTATGTCTTGAATGCACCAAGAAATCATGCCTTGCATTTATATATATAGGGGAGATAAACCCAATTTGTGAGCTCTGCTGGGACTGAGCTCAATGCTTGTTTATGGCCTCAAGCTTGTTCACTGAGCTTGAAATGTATCAAATGATTACATTATAGAAAGAGAAGCTGGAGCTGTGCTTTATATGCTATTGACTCAAGTCAATTATAACTTCTTTAAAGGCGTTCCATCAATTTCTGTTAATTGTCGCGTCTATCTCCATGACAGAAAGGAAATTTATCTTTCACTTACATTGCACTTGTTTCCTCAAAGCCGAAAGTAAAGATAGGAAATTCTGCCTGCACGCATAATAAATACCCCTCGCCTTGGGATATGACTGAGAGACCTAAGGATGTTCATGTTTCTCCCTGTTCCCTAGAAGGGGGTCTCCGTATTTGACGAATTTGAATTTTCCTTTTATTTGTTATCTCTGCAGGCATGTAAGTGCTTCTGCGTTGTTGACTATCTGGCTACTCAAGGCAGCATCACAGTTTTGCCAGCCATGAGGAAGCTTTGGGATCAGTCTGGGACTGAGTCATTACATGCAGAGACTTATTCTTTTCCCAGGGTCCTCATCTGCTTTCTAACCACAAGGACACTCACTCCAGGAACCATTCAGATGGGAGTGTATAGATCGTTACCTATTACCTATTAAAACTTACCAGTGCTTAACGTGGGATGGTGAACACACAATATAACACACACATAATGTATTCTAGAATTTTACACCTGATACTTATATAATTTTATTAACCAATGTCATCCAAAATTTTCAATATTTTTTTTCAAAAATAAAAATGAATAAATAAAAGAATTTTAAAAGTATGAGAAACTTACTAGTCTTGTTTCTCATTCTCTCAGGTTTACTATATACTAGCAACTCATTCCATTCTGGCCAAGGTTAAAGAAAAAATTAACAGTTGTCAATGATAGAAACAAAAAGGCTATGAGTTGCTTTTTACTAACATGAAAATGGAAAACACTTAAACATTAGATTCACTGTATTCTGAAGATAGAAAAGACCTTAGAAATTGTGTATTCTTTACATTCCACAGATTAGGAAATCGGTGCTCAATTAGGGCCACCTAATATAACAGAGGTAGTACACTAAAGATCTGGAACCAGAACTCAGGTCTCCTTTTCTTTCTATATTAATTTTCTGACCTCAAGTCAATAGTTTTTGAGGCTTTAAATGGAAAGATAACCCAAAAGAGAATCATTCTTATTTGAGTCTCAGGCATATATCAGATAATAAAAGGTACAATAGAACAATAGAAAATACGCTTATATCTATAATCTATATATTTTTATAACAAAATAATAGACAATATCTATGAGGTAATGAAGAGCATTGGGCATAAAGCATAAGATTAAAAAATTGTCATGTGTCTTCTTTTGGTAGAATAGGACCCTTTCTCTTTAGTGAGAAAATAAATTTGCACTATAGATCATCCTCCTATTTTAACCAGGTAAAATTGGGAAAAACTCTACATGCTTCTCTTTGGAAAGAGAGAATTTGCTGCTCTCTTCAAGTATCAACATTCAGGCTGCCCATTTATTCTGTGAAATTGTCCTCCTACAATAGTCTGCAACTTGCATTTATCACAAAAGGCCTATGAGCGTCTTAAGGAGGACAGAAGAGTGTCATTTATTAACGAAGTCATCTCTGGAAATGTGCCCCCTGTAGGCCTTAGTTGCATTATTGTTGAAAGAGCCATCATAAGGGAAACCACCTCATAGAGATTGTCCAACGATAAATGAGATAAAGAATGGAAGTTCTGAGTTCTATGCCTGATTCTAATTAAGCCCTTGATGCAGCATATTATAACCAAAAGGGACATGGGGAAGGGAAGGAGCTGTTCCAGATTGGTTTGGGTGATAGGAAATATTGGAGAAAAAAATGTCTTAAGTGGTTTATTATAAAATAGGACAATAGGAGATGGGGTTCTAGAATGTCAAGTTTAATGTCAATAATGGATGAGTCACCTCCAAAACCACACTGAGTCCCTTTTAACTGATCCCCAGTCATTTTACAGGGTTTCTCATCAGTACCTTTCTGGTAACTGTCCTGATGGCCTAAAATGCCTTTTGCTTCTCAGTACTACCCTGACTCTCTTGGTGAGATTAGATGTTTTTCATTCTTTGTTCTTTCTCCGATAGTATCTGTGACAATATTCACCAATTTGTGTAGTGATTTTCTCTTACCAAGTTCATCTCATCATTTTAAAGGAACAGATTATGACAATATAAACATTTTAATGTTATTCATCTTTTTATTCCTTGTACTAAAAAGAGCGCCAGATACATAATGTGTCTAAACATTATTTGACAAATAAATGAATGAATGAATGACTCATTTCTCAGGCTACCTGGATTAGGACCCTTGAAAAAAAAATTGCTGAGGTCCTCCCTAAAACAAAGAATCTACCTCCAGAATACAGTGACTCTAATTTCAATTTGCTCTTAATTGGGTACAATCATGCATTGGGTATTCTGAGTATCTATTTTTCCAACAAGGAAACCCCTCCCCCCAAAAAAAACATTGAAAGAAAACTGGATGGTCACTTTTTACACTTTGGTGTGACAAAGTACATTCTAAGAAATAATATTCTCTAATATAGCCAGTCAAAACAAAAAAATAAATCTAATGCCTGACCAATTTCAAGGGTTAACTTTACTTAGTCTCCACATATTATGTCATACTAGAGGCCCGATGCACGAAAATTCGTGCAAGAGTAGGCCTTCCTTCTCCTGGCTGCTGGCACCGGCTTCCCTCCAGCACCTGGGACCCAGGCTGGCTTCCCTCCAGCCTTGGCTTTGCCAGGAAGGATGTCAAGAATGACGTCTGGAAGACATCTGGTCTAATTAGCATATTAACACTTTATTATTATAGATTATTAGGGCAATGTCAAATTTCTTGAATATAATAATGTCTCCCATTTTCTAATACACTCATTTCCATAAAAGTCTGCTCATAGAAACATTGTCTTTGAGTAAATTCTTTATCTATTCCATAGCTCAATGGTATCATCTATAAAATGGAGATAATAGGAACTACTTGGTAGGGAGAGTTTGAGGAATAAATAAGTGATAGAGGTAAAACATTCAATACAGCAAAGAACAGTTAATAGAAATTAAATATTATTATTATATTCAAATATTTTACATTAATTTAAAGAATTTTATGGTTATAGTTATATAGAAAAGGGGTTGTAATAACTGAATCTTGTAAACATTGGAAAATTCCCCTAATAACTTAAGAAATTTGCTTTAAAAATAAGCATTGTACGCAATGTTTTTGCTTCATTCCCTCATGCTCTCTGGATGATGTATCAGAAAGTGAGCTCACTGTTTATATTAGATGTGGTGTGGGGACTTCCTTTTTGTGAATATTTTGGTGTACCAATGGCTGCCTAATAGGTTACTCTTTCTCTCTGTCTTTCATTCTTCCATTTCCCCTCTTCTTACATTTCCAGCACATGTGCTAATTTAGAATTAAAATCCCATGTGATCAAGAACATAATAAAACACTTAGGTTTGAAACTACTACCTGCTACTTCTTGATAGTACATTCCTCTGCCCTCTCTTTGCTTCTTCCTCCCCTCCCACCTCCAGCTAAATTGTTCCCTGATCCCCAGCTGCCACCTTGACAAAAGCTGCGTGTCAGTGCCAAGCATGTAGACCTATAATTTGCCATTTTATTCTTCAGTCTCAATAGGGTACTTCCTGCTGCCAAGGATTCTCTACTTTGAAATGAAAGATGAAATGGACACCTGCAGAATTCTCTTCAACCAGCCTCTCTTCCCAGTGAGGAGCCTGAATGGGGCAGAGAAAGGGGCTTACAAGGTGACGGGGAAATAATACTCAATGCAAGAAGGAACTCCTGAGGTGAATGATTGTTATGTTCAAAGGCCAGTAGTGTCCCCACGGGGAAAGGAGACCCAGTTCTTCAAAACAAAAACTACTTTTGGCTACTTTTTTAGTTTATTTGACCAGAACAGACATTTTCTTTCATTTTTAATTTAAGTATTTTCCTGAGAGATTTAGTTGATCTAGGATGACAACACACTTAACTATAGAGTTTGAGGTTAAAATTGGCATGGAAGTGACAATTCAGGTTTTGATGAGCCCGACCTCAGAATACTCGACTCTACCTACCGTTATCAGCCACAGGGACCACCTACTTCACTCTTAGAGCTTCAAATCCTTTCAAACCCAGCCGCAACTGAATTTATTTTTGCCATCAAATTTAAATCAAAGTATTAGGGGGATTTCTTTTTCTTTCTGACCAGGGGACAATTTTTCTCTAGGTTCAAAAATAGGCAGAAAATGGAACAAATGATATTGAAACAGTATATTATATTATACCATGACAAGCGCTGAGGCAAACCACCCATCCATCAGCAAAGTTGCTATTACACCATAGTTTCGCCTGACTGAGGGTATTGAAAAATGCTTCCCAGGGGATTGCTTCTGGGCCATGTATGACACCAGAGCTTTTCCTCAAAGGCATTATGCACTTGTTAGCCCCACTTCCCTCTATCCATGTATTTTTCAAGGCTTTTCTTTTTCCTGGTTTTCCCCGCCTATTGTGGAACACAAAAACAGAAATACTCTGCTCCTACTTCGTTCAGAACAGAGAGAGGGGAGGGGAAGGATACTCGTATGGGAAAAAGCTTTGCTAATGCGCACAGTTTCACTCATTTATTCATTCGGTAACTATTTATGGAAGTCTTACTTTGCCAAGTGTGTTAAGAGGTACCGGTTTATAGCGGAGAAAAAGACAGGACTCCTACTTCATGAAGTATCCATTTATCAGTAGGAGGGGAATAAGCAATACATAAATACAAATAAATATCAGATTTTAGATTATAGATTAGCATAGGCAATAATAAGCACGACAAAGAAAATAAGACAGAGTGATATGATATGGAGAGAGGAGGGAGAGGAGCTCTCATTGAGGGCAAGGTCTCCCTGAGATAACATTTAGCTGAAACATGAAGGTTAAGAAGGAGCCAAATATTCAAGATCCAGGCACAGGGTGTTCCCAGTGGAAGGGACAGCGAGTGAAAAGCTCTGAGGAAAGAAAGATCTTGGCCATGGTATCTGGAGTGGAGCCAGCTAAGGGGGAGTGGTGTGGGAATAAATCTGAGAGGTAGCCAGGGGCCAACTGCATAGCCTCAGAAGAGAATACGGATGCAACTTTCCTTGTCTGTGAAGGGGTCAGAGGGCAGAAAATGTAGCATGAAGGGGATGTGTATAGTAGTCTGAAGGTGTGTAAAGATCATGCAAATCAGAGGGAAAATGACGTCATCAGATTCTGCTTCCACCTTGAGTCTATCTGTAAAAGGAAGGCAGTGCTGCCTTGAGTAAAGTCACTTTGCAAATCTGCAACCCTCTTACATAGCCTCTCCGTGCATTAGGGTATTGAAAAACAGCATCTTAAAATCCTGTTTAAAAATAAATTTGTTCTAAATATACACATATGAAGCAGAGAGTGGAAGGGAATGTGCAAAATGTAACATTTTGTTCCAATGGTACGATAAGGAGATATTTCGTTTTCTTCTTTAATGGTGTTATAATAACATTTTTATAGTAAAAAAAAATCAATTTTTGGCCTTCAGAGTATCAAAGCATACATTTGCAGCTGGGCAGAAAAGCTTTCAGCACTTAAAAAAAATTGAAAGTAACTTTGATTTCCATTCAAAGTATTTCATTTGGTCCAGGTAATCTAAAGCACCACGAGATATAATGCTGGTAATTTGAATCAATAAGTATCACTTTACCTAAGTCTAAGAGATTTCAAGAGAGGAACAGGATTCAGTGAACATCCAGTTGTTCTTCAGTTATTTTTCTAAATATTAATTAAGTTCTAGACACTATTATAAAGATTCTCAGTATAAACTAATCACAGGGAAATAATGCACAAGGTCCCTGCCCTATGAATTGTGTGCTCAGCATGTTTTCCAGCTGACTTACACTCTTTAGGAGATAAGTTGTTTCCCAAATAATTAAGCACTTACATCTTTAATGTGTTTTTGCAATCTGGCCTAATGATGTGACAGAGGGAATGGACGGTGTCATATGGCCTATGGATATAAAAATTTCCCAAGTGACCTGCATCCTTCTATCCAAACTACTCTAAATTGTTTATCAACTTGTATGCTTAGTAGATAAGTTTCTTGAACTCTATATATTTTAGGAATTTTTTAAAAAGGTTTCTATCAAGAGTAGGAGTTCTGTATAGCTGTTAACCTTTGTGCAATGGTTTCCTTAGCTATGACATCGAAAGGATGGATAAATTGCCCTCAGATCACAGAGTAAGTGATAGACTAAGCAAAGAACAAAAGCCAGATTTCCTGAACTCCAACCCAATAGAAATTAGACAATCTGTTTCTTTAATATTTAAGGATCTTACATAACAGGTTCAGCCATTACTTTAAGAGAAAAAAAGGAAGTATGCCTTTTTTAAAAGTAGTGACTTATTGTAATGACAAACACTAAATTTAATGCATACAATATATTAAATTTAGTATGTGATGTTAAAGAAGAGCAAGATTTTCTTTCTAGAGGGCCGTGTTGTCCAGAGTATTGTCCTAGTGCAGTGGTCGGCAAACTGCGGCTCGCGAGCCACATGCGGCTCTTTGGCCCCTTGAGTGTGGCCACGAAGTTTCAACTGCACTGTACGTGCGCGCCTGCACGTGGTATTTTGTGGAAGAGCCACACTCAAGGGGCCGCAGTTTGCCAACCACTTTCCTAGTGAATCTGGCATAGGGGATTGAAGCCAAGGACAACCATGGATGTCCCCAGAAACATTTAAGGGATAAGAAATGGGCTGTGAGCAAAATACAACCAATCCAAATATGAGCAAATTGCTCATATCTCTAGGGAGAGTTCTTTTGGTTTTTGGAAAAACACCACTTGTGATTCTTCTATCTCTTGTCCCTTCCTATCCCCAGAGCTCACAGGAAACCACCGAATAGCACAGATGTCAGGTGAGGCAGGGGCATGAAAGACACAAAGAGAGTAAGAAGTTGATGAACAAGAAAAGTGCTTTCTTGCCTACTTTGTGATTGCAGTGAGAGCTGGGAA
>NW_006288615.1:796507-800682 GCF_000327345.1 Myotis davidii
TCCTAGGTCTTATTTACAATGGGCTAGATTGTTACTCCAAGTAGAGACCAGCATCACCGTGTTGGGAACGCAGGCTTTAAGGCCCCCTCATTCCAGACCAATCAGAATCTGCATTTTCACAAGGTTCTCAGGTGATGAGTGTGCTCATTTAAATTCCAGAAGAGATCAGCCGAAGGACTTGTATGCATGCATATAAGCATAACCAATGGACATAAGACACTGGGGGGTAGGAGAGGCCAGGGGATTGTCTAGGGCGGGGGGAAAAAAAGGACACATATGTAATACCCTTTGTAATACTTTAAGCAATAAAACAATAAAAATAAATACATAAATTCCAGAAGTGGTGGATAGTCCACTAGTCCCCACCAGGAGTTTCTCTAAAGCTCTTCTTAGGGGTCTGCATCATAGAAATCCAGGTGCTCAAGGAAGATCAGATAATTAGTTAGCACCTCTTCACCCTTGGGGAGCTCTGGCTTCTGGTTCACAAGGCAGACATCATTTGGCTCCCGATGAAAAGAAGCTATCGTAGTAGTAAGAGGTGTTGAGTCAGCTGCTTCACTAACATGACTTCCAGTCCCCAAGTTAATTTTCCAGTCTCTTCCCTCTCTCAGTTAACTTTTAAAAGCTCCTAACGAGTTCCTGTAGCATCTCAGTGAATGCCTTTTCATTACATTTCTATGCTTTCATCCATGCAAAGCAGGGAAGTACTCCTTTCTCAGAAATTAATGTCACATCTCCTGTCAAACTCTTCATTTTCACAAGTTCAAACTAATTATGACTGAAGATGGTACCACCAAATAAAGTTCTCCATTGTGGACACTTAATCAAATCAGCATTCCCAACAGAAATGTCTGTTTTGTGTTAGAAACCTGTTGCTGTGGGTTAGTTGAGATTTTCAAGTTATGTTGAGGAGTCCTTTATCCTAATTTTATTCCAAGGCAAGGATTGCTATGGAAACTCGTGTGCAGACTTAGAAATATCTCATTAGGGTTTCTTTTGTCTAAATAGTAAAGAAAATGCTGGCATTACATTAGCATTTAACACTACACAGCCTGTGCAGAGAAGCAAACAGCCGAGCTGGTGAAATCACACCCAGCTATTGTATGGGTGCTCAGTGTTCCCCATCTACAGTTGATCTAGAACATTTCTTCCAACCACTAAACTGTTTTAGGACAATCTCATCACTTGGCAGCATTTCCACCAGAGGGTAAGCAGTTCAGAGAAAGGAAAACAAAAAAACACTAATGACAGCTCTTTGTGAAAGACTGCTTTTATGAATAATGTTTTACTGGAGAAGGTTAAACCCAAGCACTAAAAACGTTTCCTTGTTTGATGGCAGATGCTCACCTGTTCCTTTTCTTGCATGGTCCACGCAGGCAATAAAGATCTGTCTTCTCTGACTTAAAGAAATCAATATCAATGGCACCAAGAATTTTGTTTTGGTTTTATATTTTAGTGGCAGGAACCCAAGGAGAGAAGGGAACCTCCCTACCCACTGGCAGCTGTGTACAAGAAAAGAATAGGTCCAACGTTTTCAACATAGACAAAATTAAAATTTTCAGTTCAAAATTCACTAGCCCTTCTCAGACCCTTATTTTCACTGAGATAGATTTAGAAACTTGAGAGGTCAGTAATAATTTATAGCTTAGGTGGAACTCAACTTATTCAGTGAGAGAGAATCAAGCCCTTGAGTTCCATTCCCATCTCTATCACTTTCTCATTAGTTGATTTGTTAAGAAGTTACTCATCTTTCTGAGTTTCAGTTTTCTGTTTTGCAAAATGGGCTAAGCATTGTGGTAGAGAGAGCTCTGCCTACCTTTGGAGTCAGGTAGCCAGACTGGTCCCTGGACATATCTCTACAGATTTGCAAAGCGCCTTTATTTACATGATTTAATTTGTTCCTTTCAACAACTGTACAGTGTTCCCAATCACCACCCCTTTACAGAGACCAGAGGATAAGAGCCTGAATACTGCCATGTCACAACTTTAAATTTCCTAAGCTCTTACCTATACAAAATCACACACATTCTCCTTTATATTGAATAAATATGCTTTTATGTAATAAAAAATATAGTCTAAACCTATTCATAGTAATAGGTTTTATGCACTGGAAACTTGTCTAAGCAATTTACATGCACTGTCAGGTATTTGACTCTTCCTAACAATGCTATGACATAGGGAATATCAACTTCATTCTAGGCAAGAGAAACCAATGCTTAACTGAAATAATTCGGGGGAGCTTTAGTTAACAAAAGTCAGCAGATGGACCTGAACACAGATTATTTCTGAAACATGCATGCTTAATATATTATGCAATTCTATTTCTCTGAAAAATTTCTAATTTCAATGCTGAATCACTTATGGTTAATATGTGGGGGAAAACCCCTTCAATAATAATAAAATTCAATTAATTCCATTCCAACAGTCACCTCTTCCAAAAGAATATTTAAGCAAAAGATTTTCTAAGCTTTGACAAGTATTACTGAAGGATCTGAAATAAGTTCCACATAGATCTTTCTATAACTTTACATACAAAGTCTCCTGCTCTGATTTCCAACCAAACCTCTAGCTGACAATCCCATTTAGCACTTACTCATCCACATAATGTTGGCCATGCTGAAACTTCCAGTCCAACCAGGTCCAGAACCTACCATGGAGAACAGAAAGTTTCCTTCTTTGCCTTGTCCTGTGAACAGCCAGCCAAGGTCATGTTTGGGGTTAAACTGACACTCGACCTTTTGTTCCTGGAGTAAGAGCTGTCTGCTCTGGCCATGGCTTCACCAAACAAAACACTATGTCCTTGATATGCAATGTGCTCCAAGTGCCTATGCAGGCCATTGGAGGACATTATGTCTCTTCCAGGTCTGAGAAGGAGAAACTTGAGCAAATATAGTAATACAACCAACTCAAATGCCCTAATTCTTTGGAAAGAGTCATAAAATTATTTTACATTGACATAGGAATGTTTTAGATGTTCACAGTAAAATCTTCTAACTTACCTTAAAAAATGGTATTCCTCAGCCTTATTATAGTAGATTTTTAAAGTAATACTTGCACATTCTTTTAAAAATCAAATACTGTTAAAGGCAGAAAAGATAAATAGTACCTAAGCACATGTCATTCCATTCCTAGTTTTCATTTTATTTAAGAAATGATACACAGCATCTAGCTATCTCTTCAAAGCAAAATGCTCATATTTCTAATATTTCTTTTATTTTCTAGTTTTAGACATGGATCTTCAGTCATCAGCTTATCAACACCATTACCACATCAACTAAAGGCCAAGAAGTGTGTTTTTTGGAGTCACCTGTCCTACGTGTTCCAGGTTAGAGCTGGCCATCATGTGAGATTAGGAAAGTAGCTGTACCGGAATCTGTTTTTCTGGGGAGGACGACTGGTCAGGTGTGTGTGCAGATATAACTTCACTGTGGCTGACACGTTTACACATGTGTCAGGTGTCATTCTTCTGCCTCAGACAGATCCCAACTGTCACATTTCAAACCCTGCCCCAGCTGCTCCCTGATTTTTGGTACCAGATTTACAAATGATTGCTCTCTTCTACCCAATCAGCTCTTCCAACAGTACCGCAATCTCCTGATTGTATATAAACATTTTATGGTCAGAATTCAACGAATGGTTTCTTTTTCCCTTACCAAATACTGACTGACAGGTTTGTTGGTAATTGAATTGATATCAGGGAAATATAACCTTAGGATAAGAATCTGGATGTGGTTCTCTGATATGACTAGATTCCAAAGTAAACATAATAATAACCTATATCTATATTGTGTGATAAGTGGAAAGTCCTATGACCAGCAAGGGCAAAATAAAACCTCCTGATATAATGTCTACAATTTACACTGTATACTTTCTTGTTAACCTTCTCCAATGGGACCAAAAATTACTTCATGGGTAGTAAATTGAATAAAGGAAAATACTCAGAAATTATAAGTATTACTAGACACTGACTTAACTGGCGAGGATAGATTGAATTACTATAGTTAACTGATGCTAATTCCTAGGGGCTCAAACAAGACTAAGATCCAACAATCAGAGTAGGGGCCTATAAAATCCAGGGGATTAACCAAGTTTCCCTTTAATCAAGCTTAGAATGGGTCTCTCAGGTTCCTAAGCTCACTGCATGGTTAGGTCATTCTTCTTGTCTTGGAAAGCAC
>NW_006288615.1:800813-808268 GCF_000327345.1 Myotis davidii
GCCTCTGCATATCAAAAGAGTGCATCAAAATCAATGTTATTTCTTTCCAGTGGGATTGCAAAATCCCAACCACATTCTCATTCAATTAGCATATTTGTGTGTATGAGAAATTGCTCTTGAAGAATGAAATTTAACCAGGTGTCAACTTACATTGAAGATAATATTCTGGATGTGGTTTCTTTGCTGGTGCTAGTCAATCAAGTATCTATTACCAAGTACACGGCCATTGGTCTGAGTGCTTTTATAAAATATATATTTATTAATATAAACCACTAGAAATAGTTTGCTTTCACCTGACAAAGGCAGTAATACTCTTTCACTGCACTACAATGGGGGTACATCAATCTATAGCCCTACTTTATCATCTAGTCCAGATTCACCTTTATCATAACCTTGCATTACACAAGATATTATGCTAATCAGTCACCCTGACACACTGATGATGGCGTGCTGATTAAATGTGATGAGGAGAAAGCAAAATTATCCTGGGAAAACACATACATACCAGACAGTAGGAAATAAATCCAACCAAATTCAGGCAGCCTCAGTGAAATTTCTGGGGCTTGAGAGTTCTGAAGCAAGTTGAGATATTTCCTCCCCAGTGAAAGGGAAGGTGTTGCATGTCGTATCTTCTTTCACTAAGAAAGAGGCACAGAACCTAGAACACCTGTCTGAATTCTGGAGGCAAATTATACTCGAGGTAGAGTATGAAGCCCATCATTTACCAAGTACTCTATAAGGATACCCGTTTTGAATGGTTAGGCAGAGCCCAGAGTAAGAAAGGTTTTGGTGGCAGCTCCATACTATTTGGGAAACTGCTCTATCACTTACACCATATGACCAAGGAGACGTACCAGTACTTGCAATACACCTGGCTGATAGGACTCTGCTCCTGTCTTCTTGACAAGCGGGTTAATACCTTTTGGCTCCTTCACTCTCTTTTTAGTGGACTTTTCAGGGGGAACAAAGGCTTGTATTCAATCTTTCCGGTTGAAGTGTAACTCCTCATCATAGCATTTTTCAAGAGAATTGATGTTATGGGAATTCAGGATTGTGTTATGTAATAAAGTGCAATTTCCTTATTTATTTGTTAATTCTTATAACCCTCTAAAACACACTTCAAAGTCAGTCAATGGGTTAACCAGTGCAGTTCTACTACCTACACTTTGCTTATGACAAGAACAATACCTATAACTTTTCTAAATGTAGCTATTGTGGCTCAACTCAAATTTTAAGAAAATGATAACTAGAGGGGTGGACTCAACTCTGGACTATAAGGACTACTGTTTCCTTATTCCAAGACCCTTGGCAAATCTCTTGACCTCTCTCTGAACTTCAAATTTAACTTACCTAAAGAGTCAGTGAAGTACTACTGTATTTATAAAGCTGATGTGAGAATTAATATAATGCCCATGAAAATGTCTATACACACTAACCCCTCAAGTTGGTAGAATACGTGGGGTTTTTTGGAACAAAGATGAAATGGTCAACATCACCATTGAGATGGCACCAAAGCGAACAAACGTTCTCTTTGTTGGTTAGCTACACCTCATGCAAAATACCTGATGAACAACAATGAAAGCACTCTTGGCTTACAAAGAGCTTTACAACTAATAGTGGCATATGCAGAAAAGAGAGAAGTGTTTTGAAGCCAAAAGGTCAGTAGGTTGCAGGCAAATGGGGATTTTATTTTTTGAAAGTTAAAAATTTACAAAAAATTCTCTCAGCTCTGATACTGTACTTAAGGAGACTAAAAAAATCACTGCCAAATTTGATATTACAGCAGCTGTAGAAAAGGCTCATAAATATACTTTTGGCAAATTTAAAAAATAATTTAAAGTTTGAAAAATGAAAGAAGACTAATCCATTCAAATCTATTGTTAGAAAAAGCAGCTGCTGACAATTTGATAAATTATTCATCCAAGGGTTTCAATAACCCTAAAACAACTCCTTCCACATATGTTGACAGGGGAAGAAGTATCTAGCAAAAACGTGAAACAAAATAATTTTAGGATGCTTCAAAAATGATTAGAAAACCTGTTCGTTTTCTGAAGCCTTGTTTGCTCTTAACTCTAAACTAAAATTATTCAACATCCCTACTAAGAATTTGAGGCAACTTAAAAAATATTTGTTAAACAGAAAAATGCTATTGTAGCAGTAGAATTTAATATATATTACAGTGATCTTTCATAACAGAAATAGAAAATCTGGAAGATAGAGCAAAGTGTGATTATGACATTGCCTTAACTAAGGTTTTGGCAAAAGGAAAATGCAGAGACTCAATGGACAGAGTTGCACAGCCCAGGTCCCCTACAAGGAAGGACATCCTGTCACTCCTCCAGGGATTTCCTCAGCTGCAGAAAGCCACTGGGCCCAGGCTGCTCCATGCACAGGCTGGCCTAGGTCCAGTGGCTGACTAATGGGAAGGGGTTGTAAAGATCAGGCCATTTCAACCCAACATGTCATTCTGACAGGTCATTTAAGCCTCAGAAATCCCTCTGGGGTTGGATTTCAACTCTCCCTGGGCCCAATCCCACTTCCTCCTCCTCTCTTCCAATGGTCCTCCCTAATGCACATCCTGTACACTAAATTCCCTCTCGTAATCTGTTCCCAACAAACATTCCACAACAAGGAGCAAGTGGCAGAAGGTAAACATCACCTTCCCCATCATTTGTTCATTAAAGAGTTCTAATTGAATGCCAATGACATAGCAAACTTAATTGTGGTACTTTGCAAGGGATGAAGAAGTAAAATTGCTGCCCCAAGGATTTTACAATCCAATGAGGAAGAATTTGAACTGCACTGGAAACTGTGAATCGCAGTAAAATAAGTGATATAAAGTCTATGAAAAGACCTCTAAGGAATCTAAAGTATGTGTGAATAGACCTTTAAAGATCTTTACAGAATGAATGAACCTCAATAACATTAGGCTAAGTGAAAGAAGTCTGGAAAAAAAAAGACTGCAAGAGTATATGATTCATTTATATGAAATGTCTAGAAAAGGCAAATCTATAGAGACAGAATAGATTAGTAACTGCCTGGGGCTGGGGGCAGGAATAGGGAGTGTTTATAAGTAGGATTTGTGGTCTCTTGGGGACAGATACGTTTGAAAATTTATTTATAATGATGTAGATCAACTCTGCAAATTAAATTTTATTGAATTGTACACTTAAAATGGGTGAATTTTATGGCAAATAAATTATACTTTAATAAAGCTGTTTAAAATAAAAGGTATTTGTCATGGACATAGACAACAGAGTGGTGAAGGCCAGGGGAGGGGTAGTGGGTCTGGGTGGAGGTGGGCAAAGAGGAGAAAATGGAGGACATCTGTAACAGTGCCAACAATAACATTTTTTTTAAAAAGAAAATTTTGACATAAAAAGACATTTGACATTATTTTTCTTCAACACCGTGCAATAAGTCAGATGACTTAGAAAACATTTCTCAGTTCCTTCATCCGAGTTCTCAATATCATCACATGAAAAACTTATTTTTTCCAAAGAACGATTTGATGTAATCATAATCCAAGATAGCTAACAAGAATAATATTAAGAATTATGTATTAAATGTGAAAAGCCCTTCTGCCTCAAAACTGAGTATGTAATTTACATACAGCTAGTTCTCAATTAGCAGAAATGACAGCATTAGTATCATCCAAACATAAAAACAGTCATGCTGTCTTCCCAGGTTAGTTCTTGAACAGAGACTATTACTTGTTCATTAATTTTAGTTGCCATTTCTTTCAGCATCTCATTTAAGACTTAGATGTACAAAAAAAAATCTGTCTTCTTCATAAAGTTTTAAATGAGGAAATTAAACGTGAAGTATTAATTCATCCCACAAGTAATTATTCAGTATTGCCTGTGTGCTGTGATTTAAATCCAATGATAGCTCAAAGGAGAGAGAGCATTTTATATGTTTAGTTGTCAGACATTTTGGTACTAGATTTAGAAATAACTTCGGAGACATGAGAAAATATTTCATCATTGTATCAGAAAAGAAGTGTCAATAGAACCTGAAATGTGGCTTTATCTGATACATTCTCTCTCTCCCCCTCCCTTCTCTCTCCTTCTTTCCCTCCCTACCTCTCTCATAAATAGTATTTAACAGAATAACATTGTTATACTAATTTACTCCAAAATATTTACTAAATTTCTCTATAGGAGGTGCTGTCATTTAACACTGAAGGTTTAGCAAGATATATCAATTTCAAGGAATTTACATGTAATGGCTTAATTTTAACCTAAGTGTTAAAATTGTCATTCTCTAGGGAACAATGTCCCTAGAGAATGAATGTATAATAGACCAATTTGAAATGCATGTCCATTGGCAAGTGATAAATGATTTTTCATGTTATTTTTAAGAACATTTCAAGTTATATGTATTCATAGCTATTTTTTACTAAAAAAGTATTTCGATTTTGTTTAGGTTTGGTCATTCATAATATTTAATATCTGTATTATAGTTTTTCATTTTTCAAGTGTCTTAATAGAACTATTTTTCATAAGGCATTATTATTTAATTCTGTTTTTCAGATGAGGAAACTGGGGCTCTAAGAATTAGTCTAAATCCCTTACCTGGTCGAGTGACTGTATTTCTCTCTTTACTTTTTCATGTTCTCTGCCATCTTCACTCTCAGTTAATGACATGAAAAATTTAAGCATCATTAAGCAATTGGGAAAGAATGTCCACAGATCCCACCACCACATAGGCATTCTTTCCAGCCTCTGTGCTGATGAATTCACCATCCCTTCTGTTATTAGTGACAAACTACCGTGCTCCTACTTAGACCAAATCCCTCCCCTGACGTTGCATGATCCCATACTTCTCGCCATCCTGAGAGGGTAGTTCTAGGGTTTGCTCCTTTACGTTTCTATGGTGCCCATGTTGCTCTCTCTACTGGCTCATTCCATTAGTACACAAACGTGCTACCATTTCTCCTACCATTAAAATGAAATCCTTCAATGCCGGAAGCCGGTCCATCCTTGCTGCTTGACACAGTCGCTGCAGGAAAGAAACATCTGCACAGCATATGTTTCAAGGGACCTGGCGTATATAGCATACTGTTCTTAATATGTTTGCTCCCCTTAGCGCTGTGTGTTTTAACCAAGGTCACCTCTCCGAGAAAGGTTGTTTCCCCAGGTAGGAATTTTTCCCTGAAGTCAAGGAGGGGATGAAACTCCTTAACTAAGTGCCAGGCGGGTAGTTAATCACTTTAACTACAAACAATCACACTTAAACTACATAATCTTTACTCCCTGGAATGGAGATAAGAAACGCCCTAACCTTTGTACTAGAAATTGACAGGATTAAAATCAACTGGTATAAATACAGATGTAACCAGGCAATAAATGGCAGAATTTCTCTGGAGATCCAGATCAGAACTTGGCTGGAGATCCTGGCTAGGCTGCTGATCAACTGAACGCTGTCTCCGTGTCATTCCTTCTTTGCCGACTCCGTCCACACCTTTGGGGACCCCTGGACCTGCTGGGGTTGGACCCCAGCACTTCAACTTAAGTTCTTTTTCTAAATATTGCCCTATTTCTCTTCTTTTTTTGGTAGCAAAACTCATTGATACTTTGTATATACTTTAGTATTTAGTATTTCTACTCCAATTCCCACTTTTTTTTTTTGTCTTCAAAACCCCTTTGGTCAATGTCACCAATGAATTTGTACTAAACCAATGATTCCTTCTTATTTCACAGCCTACTTTACCTTTCATACAGTTTATGAACAGCTCTTCCTTTTTAAATAAATATATTTTATTGATTTATTAGAGAGAGGAAGGGAGAGGGATAGAGAGTTAGAAACATTGATGAGAGAGAAACATTGATCAGCTGCCTCCTGCACACCTCCTACTGGGGATGTGCCCACAACCAAGGTACATACCCTTGACCGGAATCGAACCTGGGACCCTTGAGGCCACAGACCAATGCTCTATCTACTGAGCCAAACCATCCAGGGCTGGACAGCTCTTCCTTGAAGTACTTTATTTACTGGGGTACTAAGTATGCACATTAGTTAAGTTTCTTCCTACCTCCCTGATTGTTTCTTCTGTGCCTCCTTTGCCCTATCCCTCTTGATCTCTCTCACACAGAGTTTGCCAGAGCTCGGGGTGGTCTCTATACTTAACCACTGGTGATTGTGCTGGTTATTTAGTTCCTGAGTCTCACTTTCAAGCTACTCTTTTTTACTAAGCTTGGGATTCTGTCAACCACAGCTCTCCTTTGCCAGCTGGCCCCACTGAGTTTCTGCCAATAGGGGACTAAAGAGGTAAACTGGAAGACTAGAAGGCAGAGAAGGTACTTGAATGTCGATGGTTCATCACCCTGGAAGAGACAGCTGATTCCAGTAGCAGCAATTTGCCCCAGTTAGTAGGGTTTTCCCCCTCCATGTTATCAGAATCAATTATTTCTGAAACACCAGGCAGATGATGCCACCTCCTCTGAGCCCTGTGGGTCTCTCTTTTAGGCCTTTATATTTTATTAATTCCAACCCCTCCCCTCCTTTTTCCCCCAGTAAAGAATGGTACCTGCTTCCTCAAGTAACAACTTCTTATGGCTTTGTTCACAAATACCTGTTTAATTTGGATTTATAGTATATCCCCCAGTTAGGATAATCAGTGCAGTTTTTGGTTCCTAATGGTACTCTGACAAATACTGTGATCGCATCAAGCGACATAGTTCAAAATATGACCTCCATGCTGATGATTTCCAGACCTTTCTTCTAAACTCCACACTTTTACCAAGTCAAATTTGCATTTTTTGCAGTATTACATGATTGGATATCAGCAATTACATGTGGTTCAACACTAATATAAAACAAGGCACTTTACATCTGACCATTCCATAGCAGAATTCCTCCCCATCAATTTTTTTTTTTACTTCCCATCTCAGTTTGATGGTGTGTTTTTGAAGCATATTCCCCCTGGTGGTCATTGCCCATCACAGCTACTGGTAGGATGGTCGAACAGTCAGATGGTCACTTAGGCTTTGTCCTGACCTGGCCTAGACTGAATCAGTATAAACTCTCATCCAGTTTATTGGGAAAGCCTCCTGACTACTCTTTCTCTATCTACACTTACAGCTATTCTCATCCAAGAAGACGGATGCTCCTTTTAAATCAATCCCACTCTTCTGCTCAAAACCTTCCTTTGGCTTTGATTTTACTTAAAGTAAAAATTCCACCACCAGTTTTCTCTTAGGTATGACTTGGACATGCCAGGAACACTCTTACTTTAAGGCCATTATGCTAGAACTAGAGGCCCAGTGCACGGATTCATGCACCAGTGGGGTCCCTCAGCCTGGCCTGTGGGGATCGGGCTGAAACGGACTCTCTGACATCCCCTGAGGGGTTCTGGATTGCGAGAGGGCACAGGCCAGGCTGAGGGACCCCATTGGTGCACAATCAGGAGGTTGGCCAGCTGGAAAGGGACCATGGGAGGCTCCAGGGGGT
>NW_006288615.1:809405-830700 GCF_000327345.1 Myotis davidii
AACAATGTATAACTCCAGCTCTGACTCCAGCTCTGAGAGCCCAGCTCCCTGAAAGTTGGTTTCTGGGTTTTTTTAGCTTCTATATTTGTTAAAATATTTCAAACTGCAGGCTCAGAGGCCTGCAAGGCAGGCGGGGAACGTTGGTTTCCTCCTTCACTGAAGCAAGCAAGCCTCATGTTAGTTTCAAGCTGCCTGGCTGCCGGCCGCCATCTTGGCTGGCAGTTAATTTGCATATCTCCCTGATTAGCCAATGGGAAGGGTAGCGGTCGTACGCCAATTACCATGTTTCTCTTTTATTAGTTTAGATTAGTGGAATGTTCTTCCTCCAGAGATCTGCCTGGATAATTTTCTCACTTCTTTCAAGACTTTGGAAATATCACCTTCTCAATGGGGCCTACCCGAACCACTCAAAAAAAAAAAAAAATTGCAACCACCCACACTCCCATTTACCTTGCTTTGTATTTTGGTTTGTTTGCTTGTTTAGTTTTCTCCTCACAACTAATACATTGGCCAGAAAATGGCACATGTAACTTCCTATCACAGTGGTGAGAATTTAGCCATATGAGCACACCTAATTGCAAGGGCACCAGGGAAACATAATCTAGCTGTCTGCCCAGGAAGGTAGGAAATAAAATTCTGGTGGACAGCTGGTTAACTCTGCCACATAGCTAGCTAATTGCCTAGATTTGTTGTTCACTATTTGTTTCCCTTACTAAAATGCAGTCTCCATGAGGATGAGAGATTTTGTACAGTTTGTTTATTGATTTATCCCATGAACCTGGATTAGTATAGTCAACAGAGTCATGACTGATCTAGAGCAATCACTCAAAAATATTTGTGTAATAAATGAATCAGTATCAGATGTTGTGTGGGATAGAAGAGAAGGAGGAAGGATAAGCCATAAACTTGGAGCATTTGTTCTTTTTCTAAGGAACAAAACATTCCTATTAATATACAAGTAAAAAGATGAAGCACATAAATTGACAAGTGGTACTAGGGTATACTGTGTACATAAGTGTTGAGAGAATTCTTAGCCAAGGGAAAGGTCCAGCTTTGGTTGAGGTCAGAAAAGGGGTGTTGGATTTGGTTTAGATTAGTGAAAATCTATAAATGCCATCCTGTGGTTTTCAAATTGCTCCTGGAACTCCAGGACTCTTAACAGCTATTTTATAAGTTCTTAAAATAACAAAATATTTCTATAAAATTAATTTTAAAACTTCTCTTTTTAGTAATTGTTATGCAAGTAACAGTGTTAAATGATTATATCATTTATCCTTATAATCCTATAAAAATGGTATATGTATTTCTTTTTTTAACTAAGTATTTGAGAAAATAGAACTTTTAATTTCAACAATAAATTTTAGAATTTTCTCCATAAGGATTTCTGGTGGTTTATTGCTAGATACCAGCCACACTTCTTTTGTTGCTATTGTAAATGAAATATTTTTTTACTTTAGTTACACTTTTAATTTAGCTATGTAACTAAACAGCATGTAGGTATTCTACATACGTGTATTGATCTTGTATCCATAAACCTTTTAAGCAAGTCTATGAATTATATTAATTTGGTGATTTATTCTCTAATGTCATGTAGATGTTCATAAGATCACACAAAGATAACATTTTTACCTCTTTCCAGCCAATTCTTACATTTCATTTCAAGTTGTTTCATTTCATTTCAGATATTTGCTGAAGATGATGAGATATGTTAAGATAGTTAATACAATGAAAATAGCTGGGTGGCATCCTAGATTCGTGCCTGAATGTTAAAGAATACCTTATACGATGTTTAGGGATTTGGAGGATTGCTTTGATCATGTTAATTTCCTTTCCCTTTCTCACTTTTAAAAAAAATTCTCACCCTAGGATATTTTCCACTGATTTTTTTCTTTTTTTAATTTTTTATTGTTTAAAGTATTACGTATAGTATTACATATGTCTCCTTTTTTTTTCCCACTGATTTTTAAGGAGAGTGGAAAAGAGAGGGAAAGATAGAGAGAAACATCAATGTGAGAGAAACACATTGATTGGTTGCCTCCTGCACACGCTCAGGGCCTGGCCTGGGGAGGAGCCTGCAACCAAGATACTTGTCTTAACCAGAATCAAACCCAAGGCCCTTCGGTCCATAGGCCAAAGCTCTACCTACTGAGCCAAACCATCTAGGGCCCCTTTCTCTCTTTTTAAAGTGGTTTCATATTTGTTGCTTTTACTTGGGACTGAATAATGACATTTCATTAATTTTCTTTGCTATAACTATTAAATTGATTTTCTATTTTCCTTTTTATGGGTCAACATTGTGAGTTGGACCCAAACTATTATTCCAGCTCCACCTTACTAAGAGAAAATTGATTTTGTTTGGATATAAGGAGGTTATGCAGATCATAAGTTAGACGGTTCCCCAACTCCCAGGATGAATTTTAATTAGTTTTAAACAAAGTATAGTAATTCTATTTTCTCTCTCAGTGGTTGGTTTAGACATGCATGAAAAAAATGACTCTGCCCAATGACATATAAAGTATGTTCTACTTGGGGGACTGGCCAAAGAACATGGCAGGGACTAATCCCATTTTTTTCTTTTTTTGAATAGTTTTTGTACTACTCTCTTGTAACTATGCAAGGAATCACCCACACACTGCACATTGCAGTGAGGAAAGTGAGTGGAACCTGGTTCCTGGCTAACATGGTGGTGCTCCGGAATTAACCCTGAAAACATCCCACCCCTGGGCTTCCTGTTTGTGGAACGGGTAGCATGTACTTTTTGTTGGCTTCTCTCTTACTTGAAGCCAAAGGCGTCCTAATGTTAAACCAA
The DNA here is from genome assembly GCF_000327345.1 of Myotis davidii. Lineage (NCBI taxonomy): Eukaryota > Metazoa > Chordata > Mammalia > Chiroptera > Vespertilionidae > Myotis > Myotis davidii. Next base: position 812,215 of record NW_006288615.1, read on the forward strand.
TCTTGTATTCCACAACACACCCTACCTGATCCTGGTATGTTATATCTATATATATAAAAGCCTAAGAGACCAGCGGGTAGCTATGACGCTCACTGACCACGAGGGGGCAGACGCTCAACGCAGGAGCTGCTGAGCTGCTGTGACTTGCAGCTGTGGTTCTCAGGTGACTCACCCAGAACCAGAGAGCAGGGAGCCCAATTCCGAGGTCCGTCACCCAAGAACTGCCCTCTCACAATCTGGGACCCCTCGGGGGATGTCAGAGAGCTGGTTTTGGCCCGATCCCTGCAGGCCAGGGCGAGGGATCTCACTGGTGCACAAATCCCTGCACCAGGCCTCTAGTTTTTTTTATATCATCCAAGATTCAAACTGGTCAAATTTTCCATAGAAACCTGTATCCATATTCAGAGTGAGATTGTGCTATAATTTCTCTTTTTATACTGCCAATGTTCAAAGTCATAATAGCGTCATAAAATGAGATGGAAAAGTCTCCTGCTTGTTTTATTTTTTTGACATGTGTATCAAACTGGAATTGCTTATTCCTTGACTATTGGCTGTAACTCGACTCACTGTCCAAGGCTAATTTTTATGGCAGTTTGTGTGTATATTTGTGTGTGTGATTTTTGCAGGAGGAGAAGTATTTTAACTAATTTGATTTTTTAAAGTATATTTTTATTGATTTCAGAGAGGGAAGGAGAGGGAGAGACAGAGACATCAATGCTGAGAGAATCATTGATTGGCTGCCTCCTGCATGCCCCACACTAGGAACTGGGAATCAAACCTTGACCTCCTGCTTCATAGGTTGATGGTCAAACACTGAGCCACAGCAGCCAGGCTATATTTTGACTTGGATTCTCAGATAATTATTTTTTAAATCTGCTTTTCTACTACATAGAGCCTATTAATTTCTGCCTACATAGCAATTTGGTTGTATCAACTTCAATTTGATGTGTGTTTATATTTACATTCACTTCTAAATATTTTCCAACTTCTACTATGATATCTAATTTGACCAATAAGTCATTTAGGAATTTGATTTGTTGTTGCTAATATTGGAGTAAGCCAGAAACTGGCAGTCAGGATTTGGTCCCAGGTTTTCTGGCCCACAGTCTGTGTCCCTAACCATTAGAAAACACTACCTTTCCACCATCCTGGCTTTGCCTTTCCTCATCTACAGAACATTGGATTATCCATTTCTTCCCTTGAGATGAAATTTGCACACATTTTTTTGGTTGTAATCTATCCAGCATTTCCATATGTGTTCAGTGGAGATCAGTTCCTGTTAAATCAGCCACTGTGTGGCAGAAACTAAAACTTACCCCAACTTATATTTCAAATGCTAATTTTTCTATTACTAAGTAGAACTTATTACAATTCTAGATAGTCAAATATTGTTTTAAAACCTTTTAATGCTCTTGTCTTGCGATAAATTGGATGGAGTCAGTGAAAATCTAGTGGAAAACTTGAAAAAAATTATTCTGAAATTCCATTTTTATTTGGTTCCCTTGGAATCTAGGAGTCTAGGTGAGTTTTTTGTAGGGTGATGTTTATATCCACTTAACCTAATGTGGTTCTATGACATTGACACAATATAATAAGAAAGATGCCCTCGTTAAGTGTGGGTAGACCCAAATTCAAGTTTATAAGTAAAATAGAATAGACTGGATCTACTAGCTTTTAAAATGCATCCATAAAATTGATTTCAGATGAACATTCTTTTCTTCCAGAAAATTAAAAACACATCCTCAGGCCATTTTGCTTTCCTTCAGAATTTCTCTATTAAGCAGGCACGGCAAGGACTTGTTTTTCCCTACTTTATTTCTAGGAAATGAGAAGCTCAGTATCTAAGGTCCATTCCCTGATGAAGAATCCAGGGTACTATTTAAATACAGCTTATTGTAAGGAAATATCACTCTAATACTGGGTTTTCTTTATGAAACAAGATCTTTTTCAGAAATACACGTGTAAAGAAACACCATATTTTTGGAGTAAAATTTGAGCCTCCTTTGGGTTTTATTCCTTTTTTCAAATACAGTGTAGATTTAGAGCAGGGGTAGGAAAATGTCACATTCTTTCATCTCAGTCTGTACCATATCTTTACATAAGTAGTTTTAAATGACATTGGTGGAAGCCACACAGACAGAATGTAGAATGCTGGGAATATATATATTTTTCTCTTAATTTTTTTTCTTTCATTGTCACTGTGAGGATGATATTTTCTTTAGCTACAAAGCTGAACATTACATAGTCTTAGAGAAAGTAAAATAATGACTTCAAGTAATTTTTAATATAGTAGAACCTCATTTATTTGACCTATAAAATAATTAGAAAACTGATGAATGGACAGTGCTTAACATGATGTTTCTTATGCCCTATGGATCAGGAATAATTTCACTGAGTGACTTTAAGAATCAAACTATATATGGGATAATATTTAAAATCTTCAGGAAAGCACATTGCTTTCAAATATTCAAAATATACATAATCAATACTCTGGTTGTAAATACGTCTATTCAAAATGTACTCCTTTAGAACTATGGTGGCCTAGATTTAATTTAGTGGCTATATCTAAAAACAAGTAATTGGGAATGTACTGAACTCTATCATTCTTCAGATGTCCTATGAATTTAAACTGATATAAATCAGTTATATTCTATTACATTAATACAATATAAACTCACAAGCTTATATTAACATTGCTATATGCCTGCTGTTCAATTTCTTTAAGAAATGGTTATTTACTAACTTCTTGTTATGACTTGTTATAACTTAAAAACTCATTGTGGAGAAGCTGAAGAAAGCTTGGGTCTTCACCCGTGATCTTTCTCCAGGCTCTCTCACTCTCTGCACAGAATTCATAATCAATACCTAGTTCCATCTAGTCAAGCCAGTGAAATAGAAAACATCATTTCTGCCTTCCTGCCTCAGAAATGCTGTAAGAAAATGAGTCATCACCTTCTCCATTAGTTTAAGGATCTGTTCATGAAAAATCAATATATATATATACACACATACATACATACATCTACACTAATAAAAGAGAAACATGGTAATTGGCTTACGACCGCTACCCTTCCCATTGGCTAATCAGTGAGATATGCAAATTAGCTGACAGCCAAGATGGTCACCGGCAGCCAGGCAGATTAAACTGAACATGAGGCTTGCTTGCTTCAGTAACGGCGGACTCCAACGTCCCCCGCCTGCCGCTTCAGGCCTCTGAGCGGCAGTTTGAAACATAGTAACATATAGAAGCTAAAAAAAAACTCCAGAAACCTGCTTTCAGCGAGCCCGGATCTCAGAGCTGGAGTTGATACAGAGTTTCCATTGAAGAACCCAAGTCTGGGCCCGAGGTTTTCTGCTTTCCCAGCAGCAGAGGCCGCAGAGCTGGAGCCACAGCTAAAGCTGGCCCATAATAAAAAAAAGAAAAAAGGAGTGGTTGGGAGCTTTAGTCACCCGACAACCTGAAAAGAGCCCTCAGCCCCTCACCTAGACTGGCCAGGCACCCCAGTGGGGACCCCCACCCTGATCCAGGACACCCTTCAGGGCAAACCAGACGGCCCCCACCTGTGCACCAGGTCTCTATTCTATATAGTAAAAGGGTAATCTCTCTCCCAGCACTGGGATCAGCGGAGCTGCAAGGCCTCCCGGCACTGGGATCAGCGTGACAGGGGGCAGCGCCCAAACCCCCTGATCGGCCCTGCTCTGTGTGTGACAGGGGATGGTGCCACAACTCCCCTATCGGCCCTACTCTGTGAGTGACAGGGGGGAGCTCCCCAACCCCCTGATGGGCCCTGCTCTGTGCGTTACAGGGGGCAGTGCCCCAACCCCCTGATTGGCCCTGCTCTGTGCGTGACAGGGGTGGCACCGCAACCTCCCCATCGACCCTGCCTTGAGTGTGACGGGGGGGGTGCCCCAACCCCAGAATCAGCCCTACCCTGAGCATGACTGAGGGTGGCATCGCAACCTCCCAATCCGCCCTGCTCTGTGCATGACAGGGGGCGGCGCCCCAACTCCCCCATCGGCCCTGCTCTGAGCCCGACCAGGGGCTGCACCTAGGGATTGGGCCTGCCCTCTGCCACCCGGGAGCAGGCCAAAGCCAGCAGGGCGTTATCTCCCAAGGGGTCCCAGACTTCGAGAGGGCACAGGCCGGGCTGAGGGTCCCCCCCTTTCACCCCCGAGTGCACAAATTTTTGTGCACCGGGCCTCTAGTATATATATATATTACTAAAAGCTTTACATTCATTTGTATTTTAATTACCTCCGAAATGTGTAAATACTCTTAAAACAATATCTGAGTGCTTTGCTCAATGTGTAAGTGTCTGCTACACAAATGACTTATTTTTGTCAGGGATCTTTGGATTTTCAGAAGAATCTCACATAAAGAACAGTTTTTAAATATGAACCATTTGCAGCCTTTGCAAGGAATCTTACAAACCACAGATCTGCTGGGAGTTGGGGGTGAGGTTTTATGCTATAAGAAAATATCAGAGCTTCTCATGCTAGTGGAGTATTTGGACACATGGTTCATGCCAGGTGGTGCACAATAAATGAAACAAGACTGTTGACAAGAGAAAGATTATTGTACCAAGTAGAACTGCTGTACCTCAACATGGTAGATTTAGTCTGTACTATTAGTAATGTCTGTATTTCAGTCACAATGAATCATGTTTGTACCTTCAACCAATCTTTCAAGGATTACAAAAGAAACAGTTAGTGGGTATGTTAATTGATCTGCTTTTGACTCACTGGGAACCTATTTATAAGACAATTGAAAGAAAAACCTCAGTCCCTGACATCAAAGAGTATCAATATGGCATGACTGTTTTCTTTGTGTTAAATGTTTAAAATGAAGTAATTGCACTTTTAGCTTCATAAATCTCTCCCTTTTTGAAATATCCTTCTCCATCTCCCCTTTGCTAATGGATTTATATTCTCATAACTAAGGAAGAAACTCATGATACTTGTGTGTGCACTCTACATAGCCCTGCAAAATTGGAAAAAAAACCACTTAACATACTCATCTGGCCAAAGTAAGGGCTAGAAAATGTCTATTCCAGTGCGTGGATGGGGTTAACTTCATGTGACATTCATAGCATGACAACAGTCATGGGCAAATTAAATTATATAACTGTGGGAATTTAGGAAGAAAACCTTGGTGTTTGTATTATATATCATAACACAGAAAATCAGTATATTTTCTATTTACCCATGGAAGAAACATGAGTGTCGGCCTGCATTATCCCATGAACTACTGCTCTCGCCAGACATAGTAGTAGAGGGTAGAACTATTTGCTTTAGTAAGCAAGTCACCCTTGCACTGCCACAACAATGAATCAGTCTTTATTGAAACTTGCTTAATTTCCATCTCCAGCAATACATGGGTTTGGAAGCTCTTGTTGTTTAAAAACCATAAACATGAAGAAGAAGATAGAGAAGAAATCATATAAAGCAACATAAGAGGTTAAGAGGCATTGAAGTGAGAGCCCTTTGGTAAGTAGGGTAAAAAAAATTGAGGGAGAAAGATAAGTCTGCCCCCTGCTGTGTGCAGAGCCCTGAATGTTAAAGGAGAGAACAATTTGAGCAGCAGAGCTGGAGTTGAGCACAGACCTCAGAGGTGTGCGCCTTGCCATTTTCTATGTGACCTTGGCTGAGTTGGCTAGCCTCTCTAATTTTTGTTTCCTAGATTTAAAATGGGGTAATACTTGTACCAGGGACTCACCTACGCCTCAACATGCCAAGCACCCTCTGTCTTAAGGCTACTGGGCCTCCAGAGAGCTTCATGCCTCACCCCCATATTTTCTTCAATCCTGCCCAAATGTCATCCACCTTGGCTAAAATGACACCTATCCCTCTGTTTCCCATTTTCTGAATTATTTTTAACTATAGCTTTATACAATTATGTTGGTTGCCTGCTTTCTCCACTAGAACAGAATATCCAAATAGACATGGACATGATGTATTCACTGTGGGAGTCTGGGAAATATTTGCAGAATAAATGAATGAAAGGCTAATGGGTGGATGGATGGATGGATGAATGAATGATTGGAGTGTTATGGAAGAGGGAAGAGTAACTTCATTCAAGCCAAGAGAAGTCAAACCAAACAGGCCATGTAGACTGGGTTAAGAAAGTTGCCTTTCATCCTCCCAAAAAGGAGGTATGACAGTCTCCGAGGGTTGTAAAGATTGAGTGACAGAGTCTGGAAAGCAATTCAGCCAAGAATTAATAACATCTTCACTTCATTAATATCAATTACCATCATATTATTAATGAATGGCTCAATTAATCTGTTACTGAATTTGCATCACCATTCAGGTTTTATGGAGGATGCCACTTCCCTTTCTGGAACCTTAGTGTTTTCATAAGAAAATGGAGTGTGGAACACTCAGGTCGGTTGCCACTCAGAACTGTTGCTCATACCCAACCTTCTAGACCAGTTCACTGGAATGATGGTTTTATAAAATCTGACTTCCAGGGATCCTAAAACCTCAGATGCTATGGTCAGTTTAAAGAAGAAGGGTTTTGAAGACATGAACAGATTGTCACTTCATTCTCTCTCACTGAATAAGAAAGGGACTCTGGTAGATTGAGTAACTGTACTGGCTTCCAAGCATGGCTCATTTACTAAGTGTCAGCACTGTGTCAAGCATTTATAAATAGTATTGGATCGATCAACATAATCCTCACAAAAGCCTTATGAGATAAGCACTATTTTTATCCCCGTATCATAGGGGGAGACTGAAGGCCAGAGAGTCTCGATGAAACAATTTGCCCACAGTGCCACAGTTAGCCACAGGACGTGGCAGAGGCAGATTAAGAAGTCAGTCTGGTGGGTTCTAGAGCTAGCACTGGTGAGCCCTGTTACCCTGCTCTCTTCTCTGAGGAAAGTGAGAATCAGAGAAGTTAAGCAAATTGATAAAGTCACACAGCTGTGAAGATTTCCAGTCTGGAGTTAAGCTCAAGAATGCAACACCCAAGCTCATGTTGTCAAATTGCCTCCTGACTATTCTTTGTTCTTTATTAATCTTCAATGATTTAGATGTATTGGAAGCCCCCTTCCCTCCTCCTCCCCCCCACACACTTTAATAAAAGTCAGGATGTATTGCCTTCCAGAATTATATAAGGTGAGACTCAGACATTCCCTGAATCAAAAGGGTTATGGAACAAAAACTTTTGGTTTATATAATCTAGCAAGATTTCAAGTTTTCATTCTCTCTCACATGATATAACACACAGGCATTTGCAAGTAACCATGCAGCTTATAAACACCCATTATCGGTTCTTCCTAAAGTGGCTTTTCTGCCTTGAAAGTAATCCTTGCAGTTAATCCTCAGCACTGCTCTCCAAAGCATGAGAAAGAGAGGGAAATGTCAATGTTGGGTGACAGAAACGATTAACTGGAGTAGTTCTTTTACTTCTGGAATGAGAAAATTCAAACCTTAGAGAGACTTTCTCAAATGAGCTATATGATAATAGCATTTCTGACTTTTAAGGATCTTGGACAAGATGTTCATTTGGAACTTAGCTAATAAAAAGAGAAACATAGCAAAGATCCAGTTCCTTCAAGAAATTACTTAATGGGAGAATTGGCTCAAAAACATGATAAGTGTGGTTCTCTCTTTTCAAGCCAACAGACATGGCTTATAATGTTAGTATCAGCTTCCCAAACACATGTGTTTCAGCTTGCTTTACCAGGCCCCATCTGGTCTTTATTGCTATAAGGTATATCCAGTTGCTACTGTTTAAGCATCCTGTAGTCATGAGAAGAAAAAAAAATTATATACCCAACCAGAAATCATTCTGGTCAATTTTTTTTAAATGATACATTACATCTCCTTTTGATAGAACTTTTTAGGTTCCCATTAAGAGTTATTAAGCCATTATCAAACCAAGCCAATGCCTCAGAACATTTCCCGGCCATACGCTAACAATTAAGAATGAATCTTCTCATTGCAAGCAATTGCCATTACCTCATCCTTGTCCAAGTAGAATTTTCCCTCCTCCTTTGATGAGAGTAGTGCCAAGTATCTTAGTCCAGCAGATACCATTGCTTTTTCACTCTGACAATCAAGAGAACTGTCTACGAAACACAAAACTCTGATATATGTAGCCACCACTGGACCTCAAAGCCAAGATGCTATATTATATATTGAGCTAGAGAGAATCTCTCATCAAGAGTTGTTAACCTCTCCATGTCTCAGTTATTCCCAGGACATTCCTGAATACTATGGGAGGCTCATGGCAGCTGACAGGAAGAAAGCATGGAGGCATTCTTTATGCACATAAGGGCATGTTTTACTTTCCTGCAAAAAGGATCTTTCCACACTCTGAGAAAGAGAAATGTAAGCAAGGGAGCTGAGATTTTAATTTTTCTTTTTGAAAAAATCTGGAATTTGGTTCTGTCTTTTAAGAAATATTCCATCAGCTCTAATTACTGTTGGAAATGATTCTATTGGAACTAGTTGGTAATTCAATACAGCATTCCTCTCCAGACCACCAGTTCAGAATTGGCTTCATGAGAAAGAATGAGTTATTATCTATGGCGTCTACCTGCCAGAATGAGATAGGCTAAGGGAATTGACCAGTCTCCACATAGGAGTGCAGGGCCATGTGAGTCAAATGTCATTAGTATCAAGGCTTTATACTCATCCTCTCCCTACTACCTCCCACTGCCCTCAGCAGCCCCAAAGCCAAGAAATGGTTGAGATAAAAACTAAATCATTATATTTTTGTTCCATGTGTGGTCCTATCTGTTAGAGATATCCAAGAAAATAATCATTAACAGTTATCATTCATATGTAAATGCCAAGAATTTACTTCTGCCAAGCCAGTGTGTTGGTATATCTAAGGTCAGATGTTTAAACCTCTGGCTCTCCACCCACATACATATCAATCAAAATGAAAACAGACAAAACTATAAAATGAGTATAGGAAGTTTAACAAAATGCAAAACTAAAAACTTTTAAAAATATCTATTAAATGTTTTTCTAGTTTTTAGGAACTTCTGCTTTGCTTATATCCCAAACATATGCATAGGCTGCATAATGGATATGACAACTAAAGATGAGAGACTCAGCATGTTGAAAAAGTTCTGAATATAAAACCCAGAAATCTGAGGTCAAGGTGTGACTCAGTCAGGAGCTAAGGAATTTGGGTAAGTGAATGACTTTCATGTTCTCTCTATTTTCCCACCCTTAAACCAGTGACAATACTTACTCCTTGAGAGGTAGGAAATATGATGTGACTTGCCATAAGGACACATCTTTGCTAATGATATAGTGCCATACAAATGTTAGGTCTTAATATGTTAGAATTTAGGTCCTTGCCCTGGTCGGATAGCTCAGTTGGTTAGAGTCTCAACACTCCAAGTTTGTAGATTCCATCGCAGTCAGGGGTCAGGGCACATAGGAGAAACAATCAATGAATACATAAATAAGTGGATCAGAAAATTGATGTTTCACTCTCTTACTTTATTTAAAATTAAGTCCTTTTTTGTATCTTATTTTGAAAAAAATTTAAAAAGGATTCTTTGTGTTCTCCAGTTTGTTTAAGCATAAAATTACAAGCAATGGTTAGCCATTTTTTTCAGTACACTTTTGTTAGGGTCATCTTAATATATATTCTTAGTAATAATATTATTAATTAATGCATATTAATGTATATGCATTCTTATGATAAATACCATGTTTATCATAAGAGGTGACCATGTGTCAAGCAGTATTCTCAGTACACTAGTTATGAAAACTTATGTAACTTTCACCACAAACCAAAAAGGTAGATATTATTACATCTGTTTTTTTCTTTAATATGAGGAAATCAAGGTTCAGGGGTGAATCTAAGATTATATAGCTAGTAAATGGCAGAGTTTGGATTTAAAATTAAGCTACTTGCTTCAAAATATATATGAATTACTCAATTATATTGCCTTTTCATAAGTGCAAATTTTTAAAGAAAGAGTCTGGTTAGGGAGGCAAAGCTATTTCATGTTTTTGTTTTAATGTTTTTATTCATTCACTTAATCTTGCATTGTGTTAGGCATTAAGAATACACAGTCATGTTGCTCTCCCTAATTGGGGAGGCAGATGAAAAATATAAAAACAAGTAAGAAAAAAAAACAGAGGAGATCTGTGCTCCCAGGAAAATGAACCTAGATTATACAGTAGAGAATGCTTGTTTAGATGAGGAAGACTTCTTCAAGAAAATGACACTTGAACCAAGATTGGAATGTCAAGAACAAGTCCATCTGGTATTCCAGGCAGAGGGAACTGCAAGGGCAAAGACCCTGATTTGTGAATACGTTGGGTTTTTTTTTGAAATTTTCCCAACACAGGTAGAAGCAAGTGGCTGCTATAGATTGAATGTTTTTATCCTCCCACAATTCATCTGTTGAAAACTTAACTCTTAGTGTGGAGCTTTGGGAGGTGAATAGGTCACAAGGGCCAAGTCCTCATGAATGGAATTGTGCCCTTTTAAAAGATCCCCTAGAGAGCTTCCTCATTTCTTCTCCCCTTCTATCCTGTAAGGTTACAATGAGAAGACATTCTCAATGAGGAAGCTGGTCTCCATCAGACACTGAATCTGCCTGAGCCTTAATCTTAGACTTCCCAATCTCCACAACTGTGAGAAACAAAATTCTGTAATTTATAACTCATCCAGTTTATGCAATTTGTTATAGCAATCTGAATGGACTAAAATAGGTGGTAAAGGAAGAAAATGGAGGAATACAAGCAAGAAGCATAACGTTCTTAAGGAATAAATGATGGTCCATATGACTGAGAGTGAAGATAAGAAGTGGCTGCAAGGTCAGGTTAAGGCAGACAAAGCAGGGCCTTCAAAGCCAAGCTCAGCACTGAAGAACAATTGACAGCGAACTAATGTTTTCAGCAGTTGCGTGACATAATCAGGTATGTTTCACATGTTTTGAAAACTTACTTTGTTGGCCAAGCAGATAAACAAATGGAAATCATAAGAAGGAAAAAAAGAGAGAGTAGTCAAGAGACTTTTGCAAATAGCACAGGCGAGAGATGGTTTCCTACTTTCCTTGACTAAGGTGGTGGTGATGAAAATAGTGAAATGTGGACGCATTTGAGATATATCTTGGATGGAAAATTGACAAGGCTTGGCAGAAGTGAGAACGAAGGAGGTATTAAGGATGTCTTCTAAGTTTCCAGTTTTTATTACAAAATAAATATCTCATTCTAAGAGTGCGATAAGTTGAGTTGAAAAATGATGAGTTTTACTGTGGACTAATAAAATATTAAAATATTACATATTAGTAAAGAATAAAAACTTTAAAAGTCAAACAAGAGTTAAATAAATATATATTGAATGGCTAAAATAGTATCTATTTTTCTGACCATGAAGCAGTATCCCTTACATACATGCACATATAAATTCAAACACTTGAATTGTTATAGATTGAATGTTTGTGTCCCTCCCTTTCTCCCAAAATTCATATATTGAAGACTTGAAGCCTCAATTTGATGGCAATTTGAGATGAGGCCTTTGAGAGTTCATGAGAGGTCATAGATGAGGTCATGAGAGTGGGACCCTCATGATAGGATTAGTATCCTTATGAGGAGAGACCACAGAGACACCAGAGAGCACTAGGGTTTCTCTCTCTCTCTCTCTCTCTCTCTCTCTCTCTCTCTCTTTCTCCCTCTCTCCACATAAAGAAGAGGTCACATGAGCACTGAAGCACAATGACAGATGCTTATAAGCCAAGAGAAGATACCTCAGAATAAACCTTATTTTTCTGTCCCCTTGATCTTGGCTTCCAGAACCATAGTGTTTATTGTTTAAACTACCTAGTCCAGAGATGGTGAACACTTTGAGCTCAGCGTGTCAGCATTTTGAAAAACCCTAACTTAACTCTGGTGCCACATATAGAAATTTTTTGATATTTGCAACTATAGTAAAACAAAGACTTATATTTTTGATATTTATTTTATATATTTAAATGCCATTTAACAAAGAAAAATCAACCAAAAAAATGGGTTCGTGTGTCACCTCTGACATGTGTGTCATAGGTTCACCATCACTGACTAGTCCTTACTATTTCATTATGGTGGCCCCCAGGGAATAAGACCCAAGTTTACTTGTGAAGTAGAAATAATCAATTAACACAGTGGTTCTCAACCTTCCTAATGCCTCGACCCTTTAATACAGTTCCTCATGTTGTGGTGACCCCCAATTTCATTGTTACACATTGAACATAAGTAAAGCATAGTGATTAATCACAAAAACAATATGTAATTATATGTGTGTTTTCCAATGATTTTAGGCAACCCCTGTGAAGGGGTCGTTCAACCCTCAAAGGGGTTGCGACCCACAGGTTGAGAACTGCTGAATTAACAAATTTTAGATTCAATTTCATTTGTTTAATTCCCAGATAATTTTAGTGATATCATATGAAAGTGATACCATGGAAGTATTTCTATATCCTCTGAACATGGCAATATTCAGGAAATTCCTACTACTCCAGGCCCATTGGCTCCTACTCTGGAAATGTCAGAACAGACATAGTGTATGAGATGGGAGAGAAGAGAGAGACAAATATTCACCCCAATCAATTAATCTCAGTTCATCCAGACAAATTTAAAGGTAGTTTAGTTGTAAAATACATTCCCATATGGATTACCTGTACTGTACCAGCTGATTAGGCTAAGTATCTGCATCTTCCCAGTGCTGTTTGCTGGTTAGAGATGACTCAACGGAATGGAAAATCTTTCTAATAGAAGATTGGTCAGCAAACTTTTTCTATAAAGGACCATACAGTAAATATCTTCAGCTTTGCAGGCCAAATGGTCTCTGTCACACCACTCAGTTCTGTTGTTGCACAGTGAAAGCAGACAAAGCAGTCAAGGAATGGGAGTGGTTGTGTTCTAATACAACTTTATTCGCAACCACAGGCAGGAGCCAGATCTCGTGCAAGAGCTATAGTTTGCCAACCTCGTTATAGAACATTATTTTGATCACATATTATATTTTCAGATAATCCACAATTACTTTATACATAGCACACATACGTAGGCAAAAGCTGAAATCATAGAGGATTTGAAATCATTACAAGATATAAGGTATTTATATAAATATGTAGCTGTCTGTTAATATTATTCCCACAGTGCCGTCACCATTCATCTGCTAAAATGTCCCCAGTCTGCCTTTGGGAAACCACTGCTTCCCATCCACAGATCCTGGTGTGGCTCCCATAGTTTGCCATCCAATACTCAGTGAGTGGCCTATACTGTGAGAGAAGTATTCTATTCTACTAGTCAAACAAATTAGCTCAAAGATACGACCAAGTTATGAAACCTTGATTACATATGCATGCTTGGAAATATAACTTTGTTCTTCCTCTGACATGAGAGGGAGACTACAAAGACGATACAACTTGTGACTTAAGAATTATCTTCCAAGGCTACAAGAATGAAGTCATCTGAAGTATCAGTGATTAAGATCAATGAAATAAAAGAACAGAAAGAACATCCAGTATTGCAATGATATAATCTGAGGTCCAGAATCAAGCCTTAAATTACAGAAGCAATAGTAAACTTCTCTTTTTAAAATCCATTAGAAAGTGATTTTTTAATGCTTGGAAGCAAAGGGGTTTGCACAAATTAAATTTCTCTGTAGATATGACAAAATCCCAATGAAATCAGGTAATTTCAAAAAGTGAGACATGCCATTATCATAATTGGACCAATGGCTGACTTGATTAAGTAGAAAGTGAAGAGTCATTTGGGGGCATAGGCTTGTCAGAAAAATTACAGAATGCCAGGCTGCTAGGAAAAGTTTCTCTGTGTTGTGACATCACATTTGCATTATAATATTAAAAGTGCAGAAAACTTCACAGAGACGATGGATTATAGATAAATGGATCATTCCCTAGTGTAGTATAATTCTATGGACAGGCGAAGAATGGAGGCATTTGAAGTATTAAGGAATACAAGCATGAAGAAAAATAGGAGTGCAAATATACTTGAAGAATAAAGACGGTCCCCGGACATAAGAGACTTCAATATAGCCTGGTTTGACTTTATTGACATGATTAAAAGAAAGATGTTTTAATCGGTAGGGGAAGATGATGAGCCCTAGAAGCAGAGTGAAAGTTGCAAAAGAAACAGTCAGCTTCCACTCAAGCGCAGCACTGAGAGAAGGGAGGTTTAACCTTGTGTTTTTCATGCCCTAGTCCTTTTGGCAGGCATTGCCAATATTGAGCTGATGATAAGGAATTATAGCCCAATGGACAGTGTAAAACCACCCTTATGATGAGATTGTAAAATGAGATGAAGCCCAAGGCCACTGTACATTAAGCCCATCTAATTAATTCCATCTAACCACACATATTTTTTAGCTGATTTTAACTTACTAAAGATGTAACTGAGAGTCCTCATGACTTTCATTAAATTTAATTTTAATTCCTAGCTCTAGAGCCCTGGCTTCATTCCTCAGTGGGGTAAAATCTCTGGCAGGCTAAAGATAACATCTTGACCTAAGTTATGTTTCTGTTCCTGAGCCCTAAAATGGAATAACCCGCTGGCTACTTTCCCATGAGACCAGAAGAACATGGGAAAATAACTGAGAGCTGTCCCCAAGAACTGAGGAAATGATTCATTACCCCTACCTCACCTCTGACCAATCAGCTCCCAGAGTGATCCTGAACCCCTAACTCATGGTGTCTTATTATTTTGTCCTATGAAATCTGTCACCTACACATCATTGGGGAGTTCAGGCTTTGGAGCATTAGCTTCTAGCTCTCCTGGGTGGCACCATTTATGATAAAATAGCCAATATTCTCCACTGCAACTCTTGGTGTCTAGTATTTGGCTCTGCCAGTGCTAGGGGGACAAACTCTTTCTGTTCCTTAACAAGGAGACTTTACATTATGTCCCATAGGACTGTAAGAAGGAATTTAACAACAGAGAAATTTCTGATCAGTACAGTGTTTGAGTATTCAATTTCCAGTGATTTCTCATTATAAATTAATGAATTGAAATTCTGATTTTTATGAATTAAGAGAATGAGTTTGGCTAATGTAAGTCTGCCTCTGGAAAATGAAACTATTCTCAGTGAGCCTACAAAGTCCGGTTTCTGAGCCTCCGGATAGGAATAGGATCCAGACCCTGAAACATGGTAAATCCTCTAAGCCCAGAGTCCCTGGTCTTTCAAAGACACTGAAGAGGGAGTTTGCCTGGTCTATCACATGGAAATTTCCCAACACAAACACATGTTGTTCTGGGTCTATTCCTATGTCTTATGGATCTGCCCTCTGAGATCTTGGTTCCAGGCTTGTGTCATCCTGCCTTTGACTTGAAAAATAGCTTGTATTTGAATGGAGTCATTTTCCCATCCGATTTCCTGCCTGTGGAAATACAAGTGCCAAATACCTCTTTCATTTTGTATTGTCTCTGTCTGTTTTAGCCCACTGGAGAGGCAAGGAATCCCCAAGGCTGGGGAAGTTTGCCTAAATGTTCCTTTTGTTTTCTGTAGTTCTTAATTATTCAATTATTTATTCCAAGTTTCCAAACTTGGTGTTTCCATTGAACACAAAGGACAAAAGCTACTACTGAGGTTACATGGTTCCCTCAAATTTAGAGCTACAGTATGTCTGAGGAAGAAAGCTTGACCAGATTTTCAGTTTTTGACTTTTCCATTTAATATTCTGATTAATGATTAGAGACTTCAAACTCATAGAATTCACTCTTATGCCCACTTAGTCAGAGTTTCACATCGGTAACTATTTCTTCACTAGTTATCCTGTAGTCCAGTTCTCACTTCAGTCTTTATACTGAAAAGTAGATGATGATAATGGTGATCAAACCAAACCACTGGTGAAAAAGAATTTGACCACTGGAATCTGAAATTATATGCTGTTGGTGGATATTTATTTCTGTAATAACAATTCTAAAGCCCTTGTTTTCCATAATATTGGGGCTTTTTTCCCCCACAGAGCATTACATCTCTGAGATTACAACTGGGTTTTGTTTTATTCCAATGCCAAAACTAAAATGCTAGATAGATAAGTTAGTGAGTTTAAACCCCATATAAACATAAGTATGCCAAAGGAGATGTATCCAAAAAAGCTATTATCCTCATAAATGTGTATAGTAGATCAAAAGCGTTCTTAGCAATAAACTAATTATAAATAATCTGTTCTCTTTTGGAGGGAAGGAAATGTTTTGTTTCTAACAGCATCAAACAGTCATCATGAATTTTATTAAGGAAATGGTTATTACTTCCACAAAGTACCAATCACTATTTTTAGAAAGTATATACTCCCATATGAACACCAATGTTTATTGGAGTAGGTTGATATGGAAAAGCAAAAGCCAATGGAAGAATGTGCTCATACCCATAGCTGCTATAAGGGCCACACTACCTGAGAGGTGGTGGTAGGCCTATGGTGGTAGGTCAGGCCATACAGATATCTATACTGGCTGGTGAGCAGCATCTCATTCCAAGTCCTAGTATTCAGAGCTGGTTTATGTGTGCCGCCACCTCAACTCCATCTCCATTTTTGCTCTTACTAAAAATGAATGTTCTAATTATACAAATAAAATTTCTCACCTCAGAGGTAAAAATGACAGCTCGAGGTTGTCGATTAGTTATGGTTTCAGTAGAAATGAAAAATGCTTGTGAGATTTTCACCAATTCAAAGCTATCTTGTCACCAATTCAAAGGTGCAGAAAAGAAATGACCAGTGACACCTTTTAAATTATTCTCAGGATACATATATGTTTTAGATGGGTCCTTAAATACATTTGATAAAGTATTCCAGAAATATCAATTTAAAAAGTGGCCAAGCCCACAATGTACCAAAGCTTCCAGCACATCTCTTTTGAAGAGGAGGAAAAAGCCAATAGTATTTTACCCAGTTTCCACTTAGACAGTTTTTGGTTGACTATAATTATTGCTTGAACTCCTGATTTTCTCTCCATTCACTCATTTATTCTATAAATATTTATTGAGTGCCTTTAATTTTTCAGACATTTTTCTAGATATTTGGGATATAGTCAATGATTAAAGCAGAGTTTGCTGCTCTCATTAAATATTCACATTTGGATCAGTGTGAAATGAGGAAGTCAAACACTAAACACAAATAGAATAGATAAGTCATGTGGTCATTGAGATGATAAGTGATATGTAATAAAAGATGTTTGAAAATGCAGAGGCTGGCAGTTAATAGAAGTTTTAACATGGTATTCATGATAAACCTCATTGAGAAGGTAAAATTAGAACAAAGATGCCAAAGAGTCAGCAGTAAACTAAGTGCACGAGAAAAGATGTTCAACATTATAAGCCATCAGGGGAATGCAAATCAAAACCATATGCGATTCTCCTTCACACCTACTGGGCTATAATGAAAAAGACAGATAATAACAAGTGTTAGCAAAGATGGGGAGAAATTGGAATCCTCATTTATTGCTAGTGGAAATATAAACTGCTTCAGAAGCTTTGGAGAACAGTCTGGAAGTTCCTCAGAAGTTAGGTATAGATGCCATATGCCCCATGAATTTCACTTGTAGAGAATTGAAAATTCAAGAGAAATGAAAACATATGTCTACACAAAATTGTGTATATGGATGCTTACAGTAGCATTATACATCATAGCCAATAAATGGAAAAAAAACCAAATGTTCATCAGTCAATGAATGGATGAATAAAATGTGGTATATCAATACCGTGGCATATTATTCACTAATGAAAAGAAGTAGTGACACATACTGTAACATGGATGAACCTTGAAAACATTACACTAGGTGAAAGAAACCACTCACAAAGGACTACATATTAAATTATTCTACTTCTATGAAATGCCCATAAAGGGCAAGTCTGTAAAGGTAGAAAGTAGATTTGATAATTCCCTAGGGTTGGAGGTGGGGAAAAGTGGTTATAAAATTTCATTCATTGTGATTGTTGCACAACTTTGTGAATATATTAAAATCATTGAATGGTATACTTTAGAGGGTGAATTGCATGGTATATGAATTATATAGCTCAATAAAGCTATTTTGTACATATATATGCATATACATAGGTATATATCTTCATATATGAGTGTGTATACATATACAAAATAATTGAGTAGGTGGATATTTGACAAGATGAGAAGAGTGCATTTTAGGCACAAGAACAGCTACATCGAAGACCCAAGTTAGAGACAGAGAAGAGGGAGTGGCTACCATAACTGGTGCAGAGAAAGTAGTGGGAAAAGAGAGTAGGACAGAAAGGGGACGGAGAGGGGGCAGAGGCCTGGTCTTAGTAAAGATTATGGTAAAGAAAGTGGGGAGCATTGTACATTTTTAGAAGAGGTGTGGCATGGTCTAAATCATGCTTTTAAAGGATATCCTTGGTCTCCCAAGACCTTTCCCAAGGATAGGGAAAACTGTTGGGAGGTTATAAAATAATCCAGGTAAGAAGGTCAAACCAATAGGATTTGCTGATGGGTTTTATATGAGGCATGAAGGAATAAGAAGAATCAAGGCTGG
>NW_006288615.1:832147-833241 GCF_000327345.1 Myotis davidii
TCGCCCCCTCTACCTGCCTGCCTGATTGCCCCCAATTGCTCCCCTGCTGGCTTGATCAGCCCTAACTGCCTCTGCCTCAACCCCAACACCTAGGACCCAGGCTTCCCTCCTCCAGCCAGCCACAGGCACCTGAGACCGGGGCTTCCCTCCCTCTGGCCAGCCACAGGCACCTGGGACTCAGGTCAGCTTCGCCCAGGTCCAGCTTTGTCAGGAAGGATGTCTGGTAGGTCATCTGGAAGATGTCTGGCCTAATTAGTATATTACCCTTTTATTAGTATAGATTCTCTTTGAAAGTACTCCAAACATATCCACAAAAGATTAAACCTGCACATCTGGCTGCTAACACAACTCCAGTGGACACTTGGCCTCTAGGTGTCTTTCAAAGAGGATTCATCTAACATTTTTCATATGATATTCCCACTTATTTTTTGCTAACTAAAATACAAACATTCTCTCTTGAGCATGACAGGTCTCCTAGGATAAATTGGGCCTATTATACACTTCATTGATTCAATTTGCCTTTTATTATTTGGCTGACATTCATACAAAAAACAAAGATATGGCACGAATGATCCAATTATCAAAAAATTCTTGCCACCTGATACGGAGGAAGCTGACAAAATCAATGCTTACCAAGTGCCCACAGTATGGGAAAGTGATATCAAATGTAGGAAATGGGTTGTTGTTATTGTGAAATTCTTCTTTGATCATGATTGTGATGATTTTGATAATACCTACTGTGCTCAATCAACCCCTTCCATTTAGCCCAAAAATATGATACACAACTACTCTTTTCTATTTGTTAATGAATGAAGTTACATATCTGTTTCTGTAGGCATCTCTAGAAAACATGAGCTAAACATTGCAGCCAATTATTTCATTTTTGGAAATTCAGCGATACAAATAAATTATCAGAATGGTCTTGGGCAATTCATTTAGTTAAATAGGAAGTTGAACAAGTAGGTCTGAGAAAGACAGGCTTCACCTAGCATTGCCCAGGTCTTAGCTTCAGAAAGTCTGTAGGAAGCAGATGTAAATGAACAAAATTGGGTCACATGCAGGGGGTGAGAGGAGAGAATTCTGAGATGTCAGCA